>NW_025767100.1:835000-984719 GCF_003918875.1 Haliotis rubra
ACCCTCTTTCATGCATTTATTTATTGCAATCTGTATAATAATAACCGCTCCACATAGACTATGAAATGACTTCTTTGTTGTCTGTTTCAGGCAATGCTCTTCTAGGGACATATACCGCACAATGGACGCGGAGTGTAACAACCTCCGGCATCCCAACTGGGGGACTCCGATGAGGAAGCTGCTCCGAATTCTCAGTCCCCAATACGACGACGGTAATATGTGTTCCATATACTCAGGTCGGAATCGAGGCCCGAATGTTAACTAACATATCACTTCGTATATAATTAAATTGTTAAATGGCAAATGACTAATAAACATATTTCACTTTTTACAATCTCAGTCGCCAATGCAATGCATCAAATACGTTGCTGCTGATCTAAAAGCCCTGTACTGTGTGTCTTGAAAGAGTTTCGTTCTTGAATCGGGGATTTGGCTTGAAACTGGTGGTACTGACTGCAGGTCTGCGAACAGTGGACACAAGAAAGGCACCCATGAGACTGCCTTCTCTTTAAACTGTAGGCTTATGAGGATTGAAAATAAGCACAGGTTTTCCCTAAACTATAAGAAAGAACACTGAACACACAGACAAAAATAGAAACAACGAAGACAAAACCCACCTGAAACAGTGTAAATTGAAGTATATCATCTTCATAAGGACTGACATAAAAAGTAACTTAGGGACCGTTCATAATTTATGGTCAGGGTCGGGGTGGGGGGTGATGATTGATGATTATGGAGAAGCATGTACAATTTGAATGCCCCCTAAAATGTATGTACAAAGTCAATGACACCCTCCTCTCATACTTTTAAGCGTAAATCTTAATATGTACAAAATTGCTGGTAACCCCTAGTACGTGTGTACATAATTAATGACCCCAAAGCTCCCTCCAGGTGCCCCCTTTAAAAATCATCATTTCACCCGTCCAAAGCCATAAATTATGAACGGTCCCTTTGTGAAGAAATACCCGGACGCAAAGGCAGAGATTCCCGCCATAATAGTGAATAATCACTGTTTGACCAAACGCCTCTTTCGTCAGTATCTCTGTGAAGTCAAGGCATATCAGCGTATTATTGAACTTTTCATATACTCGAAACAAATAATATCAGATCTCCTATAAACCAAATGTCTCTGTGTTTCAGGCCTGGGCAGACCTCGCCATTACAGAGGTATGACGTCAGCCCTACCCAGTACCCGGGAGGTGAGCAGTGCCTGCCACCCCTCTGACAATACGGCCACCCGGGACCTGGAGTTCAGCAACATGGCCATGCAGTGGGGGCAGTTCCTGGACCACGACATCACCGGTACCCCGGAGGCCAATAGTGAGTACACCCAGGATCAGTAGCAAGTACACCCTGGGTCAATAGTGTGTACACCCAGGATCAGTAGCAAGTACACCTAGGGCCAATAGTGTGTACACCAAGGATCAGTAGCAAGTACACCCTGGGTCAATAATGAGTACACCTGGGGTCAGTAGCAAGTACACCCAGGGTCAGAAGTGAGTACACCTAGGGTCAATAGTGTGTACAGGATAAGTAGCAAGTACACAACCTAGGGCCAATAGTGTGTACACCCAATATCAGTAGCAAGTACACCCTGGGTCAATAATGAGTACACCCAGTGAGTACACCCAGGGTCAGTAGTACACCCAGGTTCAGTAGCAAGTACACCTAGGGTCAGGATCAGTGAGTACACCCAGGTTCAGTAGCAAGTACACCCCAGTAGGTCAATAATGTACACCCAGGATCAGTAGCAAGTACACCCAGGGTCAATAGTGAGTACACCCAGGATCAGTAGCAAGTACACCTAGTACACCCCTAGGGACCCAGGGTCAATAGTGATGTACACCCCAGGATCAGTAGCAAGTACACCCTGGGTCAATAGTGAGTACACCTGGGGTCAGTAGCAAGTACACCTAGGGTCAGTAGTGAGTACACCCAGGTTCAGTAGCAAGTACACCTAGGGCCAATAGTGTGTACACCCAGGATCAGTAGCAAGTACACCCAGGGTCAATAGTGAGTACACCCAGGGTCAGTAGCAAGTACACCAGGGTCAAAAGTGAGTACACCTGGGGTCAGTAGCAAAGTACACCTAGGGTCAGTAGTGAGTACACCCAGGATCAGTAGCAAGTACACCCAGGGTCAATGAGTACACCAGGATCAGTAGCAAGTACACCAGGATCAGTAGTGTATACCACCCAGGGTAGTACACCTAGGGTCTATGTGAGTACACCCAGGTTCAGTAGCAAGTACACCTAGGGTGTATACACCCAGGGAGTCAGTACAACCAGGTGTAGCAAAGTACACCCAGGGTCACCAGGTCAGTATACAAGTACACCAGGGTCAATAGTGAGTACATCTAGGATCGGTAGCAAGTGCACCTAGGGCCAATAGTGTATACACCCAGGATCACTAGTGTATACACCCTGGGTCAGTAGTGAGTACACCCAGGATCGGTAGCAAGTACACCCTGGGTCAGTAGTGAGTACACTCAGGATCGGTAGCAAGTACACCCTTGGTCAATAGGATACTAGAATATGGATCATATGCCTGTAAAATATAATGCTGAAAGTTTTGCAAATATTATTCACAGCTGTTTCTAAGAACATCATGCTTCCGATCACTCGTATAACCATAAGGACAAACCTGTTACAGAAACGAAAGACTGCTGCGCTGACCACCAGATGAATGCCACCCACCCGGACTACTATACAGGGTGAGTCGGCATGAATAACACCGGGCTCCTGAATGGCAAGAGAGTTCCCCAAACACCTTATCCGATATCCACTGAAACGTGAAAATATTGTACCACAAGAAGAAAACAAAAATATTTTGATCATTACACATGCTTTTTTAAAGAACGTATATGTATCGAAGGACGGTGTTCAGTGTGAGCGTGGAAAAGAACAGAATTTATTCAGATGTTCAGTTTAAAAACATTCACCACTTCCACTTCCGTACTTCGTGTACCTTCTGAATCAATACCTGCAATACAACGTTCTGGAACACCAATTGGTACAACGAGCTTGTTCAGATACATTTCGGATACTTTTAACTTCTTTGGATATGCAAGATCTGCTTTCAACTGGCATCAGTTATGATACGTTTCCCACTGTAACCTTGCTTGACGATGATGGGCTGTAGGAAGATCGAGCAGCTCGGAAAGGTCATCAGCAATGGCTCCCACAGGCTGCACGGCGTCTTCAATGTGCCCTCACACAGACCTGTGATGGCTACCGATGACCTTACTTGTAAACAGATAGTGTTTTGTCTTAACGGCCTTGTCAGGGATTTGTCTGTTTAGGACACCCGGAACGAAACCGATCACTATTCTGTAGACAAATCGCCGCTATGTTGACGAAGAAACTGAAAACCATCATTCATACCACTCAAAACAAGTTAAGGAACCCCACCATTGGCAGCCTGTGTGTTGCAATAACAACTATGGCAGATTAGATACAGTCATATGGAATAATGGCTGTTCTTTACCTTAATCTGGGCATTATATGTTTGAGTGAGTGATTTACAATTTGGCGTTTAGTCAGCATTATTTCAGGCAAACAGCGACGGAAGTATATGTTCACTGGGACAGTCTGTAGACACCCAATGTCCAACTCAAGCCTGGACTCTCGGTAGTGCTGGCATGGCTGTCTTACCAAGTGAATTTCTAAAGGGAATTTGTACCCACAGCACTGAACAATATAAAATATCTCTGGGTTATCTGTTTCAGGGGCGAGTGCTATCCAATCCATATCATGCCCAACGATCGACATTTTCGATATTCCTGTATGGAATTTCGAAGGTCAATGCCCGCTGAACAGTATGGTGAGTGCTGAAAATTATGTCGTTCTGAAAAACGGACCTCTGCTTCTGTCAGCATCATGAGTCCTGAAGACAAGTAGATAGACAGATGAGCCATACATTATACTAATTTTCAGTGATTCATTCATATCATTTTCACAGATATATTTCCCTTTTACACCAAACGAGGATAGTCAAGAAAGGGGATTCTTTTCTACAGACGTTCTATTAAATTAATCACTGTATGTTGCTCAGACCCACTTGTGTTGTTATGCTACACATTATATATAGGCTATATTTTCCCTTAAAATTCTTGACATATTTCTAAGACACGACGTGTCGTATCTCCAATACAGTGGGGTAAAGCTAAACTCTTTCTTTCAGAGAGGCGAGAACAGATGAACATCATTACGGCCTACATCGATGCTTCCCATATATACGGTTCCAGCGTGATGGAGATGACAGAGTCCAGAACATTCCAGGGAGGTAATTACTGACAGAGCTTCGTTGGTTTCTCTCAAATCTTTATATCCAATACTGTGAGGCCACGGGCCTGTAAGTACAAAAACACCTCATGGGTGCAGACATGAAATATAATGATAACAATGAAAGCATGTACACCATATACAATCTTAATATGACAAAATTGATTTCCTTTTTTTCGAATGCGTAAAACAAACATTTAGCAGTATTCATAGAGAATCTCACCCAAGTGTCTTCTGATATCAATTATATCAACACGAGTTGATAAAGTTACAAATATCCGAGGCTTGCCGAGGATATTTTAACTTTTATCAACGAGTGTTGATATATTTGATATCAGAAGACACGAGGGTGAGATTCTATTTATCATCCAAAATCACCCTTCATTAGTTTTCAATGAAAAATGTACATCTCTGAACACAGTACTGCCATTAGGCTTGCAGTGAAACGATGTCATAGCATTGTGACGTCATCAAGTTCATGACGTCATAGCATTGTCAGGGCATTGTACAAAATCTACTGTCAGAGCGATATCTCCTAGGAGATATCGTTTGATCTCACACAAGCAATATCTCCTGAGGAACACAGTTTTGGATGATAAAAGGAAATATCTACATAACAACGGATAAGATTTTCGTGTATTGGGAAAAATATAGAATTGCAACAACAGATATTTACGTCTTAATTCTAGGCTGGACAGATAAGTAAGAAGTGATATTCATTTTCAGTTACGTTTAAGTTACACATTTTGCATTTTCTTTGTTCCCGGGGAATGTTATAGTAACGGCCTCTTTCAATTTCTAAACTATGGGAACTTAACCTAAATCGTGATAAACAAGATCTATGTTTGAATACAGTAATATGTTTTAAATATGTTTCACAAGAAATAGTTAATTTTAAATTACAATACGTAAACATTTTAGGGCACTCAGATAAATCACTGTGCTAAACTTGCCGAAAATGATCTTTCAGTCGCTGAGAAAACACATTAACAAAATGTTTTTATCTCCGTAAGTATGTGATACTCAAACATCGCAAAAACCTATGTATGATATTTCTAACATCATACATACACCCCATATTGTAACATTTTCGAGGCAAACTGCATTCAGGTATGTTAATAAGACAAAACCAATATTTAATACATTTTAAAACAGCAGATAATTTAATAGAATATCTACCACAGTCGGCTAGTACTCTATTATTCGACGTTGATAACTTAACGTTTAAAAAACGTTTGCAAAATGTACTTTTCCAGTTCTATATTATTAAGCCCCCAAATTTCAGCCCCGTAGAGGAGAATTGGTGTTATTTTTGTATCGACAAAGTACAGATGAGGGGTGTGTTGTTTCAAAGGATGTACACAACTAAGAAGTAATGACACCATTTTTCTGGCTTGAAAAGAAATATCGTCAAACGCTTTCGACCACTGAAACCTATAACTAAAATACAGTCCAAGATAACAATATCCTGATATAACTTCCACTAGACTACCGTAATATAATCATTTTGTCGAACCGAGATAAACCACCTCCATTGGTATCTCTCATGTAGAGAGAGCGGAAGGTCGCGGGTTCGATCCCCGACCGCGTCATACCAAAAGACGTTAAAATATGGTACTTGTTGGTCCCTGCCTGGCGTTCGGCATTAATGGGTACAACAAGGACTGGTCGGCTCGGAGTCAGTATAATGTGTCTGAGTGGGGTATTCATGCTTCACTGCGGCATGGTATCTCAGTGGGCTAGCACTTTAAAACCAGCTTAAGTCTGGGCTAGTACAAGCATCCGCACATACACATACACACGCATGCACGTCGTCATATGAGCGAAATATTCTCAAGCGCGACGTTAAACCCAATTTCACCTCACCTCACCTCTCATGTAGAAATACTGTGTTCAAATACCGCACCATTCTCACTTGGACCAACCGTTTCTAAATAATATCTTTTTATATAATTCGTGTATTCATCTTAAGCATTTGCACGGTTTTGTATAACAATATATTCAAGCGAATAGAGCATTGCAGTTTGACCAAGCCTATTGAAGTAGTCTCTATTACATTTAATGACAGAGGTATACTTTGTTACCTTGTAAAATTCACTGCGCTCCTTAAATTCTGTATGAATTGGAATGTTGGTGGGTAGTTACTATTTCTAAAGTTGAAAAGAATTCGTTTTGATAAAATAATGCCAAGGTTTAAAGGAATGTTATTTTTCGATACATAGCCAAAAAAGAACATTTTCTTTGGATGATATCTTTTTGGTTTATACATATTCAGAGTTTGTGTGTTTCGCTGTTTCAGGTTTACTTAAGACGGGTGAGAACGACTTGTTGTTGAGAAATACCACCATCAAAAGGCCGTGCTTGAAGAGTGACTCCAACTCGTGCTTCTTCTCTGGTATGTGAACGGTTACAGTTACTACCGAGCTATACATCTTCTAGTTATTCAATACTGCTTGTACCGGATATTTTTCGAAATAATATTCATGTTAGAATTGGTCTTCAGCAAGCCATGCTTGTTGTAAATGGCGGCTGACGGGATCGATGCTTATGTTGTTGATCACTGGATTGTTTGGTCCAGACTCGATTATTTACAGACCACCGCCATATAGCTGAAATATTGCTGAGTGTGGCGTTAAACAACAAACCTACCAACTGCTACGAAGAAGTCTCTCGTTCTCTGAAGATAGGTCGCATCAGAACGAACTAAACACATTTCTTTGTATGAAATTTAATGCCCATAAAACAACAATCACTCACATATGTTTTGTTCCCCAGGTGACGTGAGAGTTAATGAATTCCCTCCACTAACGAGTCTACACACTGTGTTCCATCGAGAACACAACCGCATTGCCCGGAGTTTTGCTGTCATCAATCCGCACTGGGACGATGAAAGTCTCTTCCAAGAAACACGGAAGATTATTGCTGCTGCCATGCAGGTGATTTCCTACGAGGAGTACCTGCCGATTGTCCTGGGACGACGAGGAATGAGGAGATATGACTTGGACACTCCTTACCGATACAATCCAAATGTGAATCCGGAAATCATCAACAGTTTCGCGACTGCAGCGTATCGCTTCGGACATTCCATGATTGACAGAACTCATAAAACTCTCCGGAATCCCCGAGAAAAGATTGATCAGATGTTTTTCAGGCCAAGTTTCAACCTTAACCAGAACGGCAAGGGTATGGACTCTCTCATCGAGGGTATTATCCAGAGTCCTTGTCAGAAGTCCGACAGGTTCTTCACACTAGGAGTCACAGATCACCTCTTTCAAGATTTCCCAACAACTGGAATTAGCTTTGACTTGGCTGCCAGGAATATTCAGAGGGGACGAGATCACGGCCTCCCCCCATATGTAGCTTTCCATAACTTTGCAAGCCGCTATTACCCGGAACTCACAAGGGGTCCCTTCCTCCGAAATCCGGACCCAAACAGTCCAATGTTTGTCAACATGGGGAAGTGTCGAAACCAAATTCTGACTACCTTACTCATCTTGGCAACGCGATGAATCGCCGTCGTCCTTTCTCGCCTGTCCAGAGAGCTTCGACCTACAGACCAGTGTTCACAGCCCCGGCACGCCGTCCACTGGGCTTTGGCTATAGGGTTAGAGGCAAAAGAGCTGTTACTGCCGGACCCCCACGGGCAACCCTCTCTTATCAGTGTTTGAGAACTTACAAGTAAGTTTCGTGTAATATGCGTCTGTTGTCGTAGCCTTGATTGACGAGAGTGACTGTGCGCATGCGTGTGGTTGTGTTGACCAATAGTGGTGAGCAGGTTATACTGCTTGTTGTGTTGTCAAGTAAAGTGAAATCGTATGTCCATTGTCAACATTACCATCATTAGAAATCATAACTATAACCATCAGTTCCTTACAGAAACACCGCCGTTTAATATCTATTTTTGTTCATTATCACCACGGGGCGGCGGGATAGCCTCATGGTTAAAGCGCACCAACCTTTTCTCTCGTCATGCTGAAGATCCAGGTTCCATTCCCCATAGGGCACCAACCTGTATTTCATCACCAGCTGTAAACCAACCTTATTTCATCACCAGCTGCACCAACCTTATTTCATCACCAGCTGCACCAACCTTATTTCATCACCAGCTGCACCAACCTTATTTCATCACCAGCTGCACCAACCTTATTTCATCACCAGCTGCACCAACCTTATTTCATCACCAGCTGCACCAACCTTATTTCATCACCAGCTGCACCAACCTTATTTCATCACCAGCTGCACCAACCTTATTTCATCACCAGCTGCAGCATAACCTTTACCATCATCACCGTCAGTATCATCAGAATTGTCACCGTCACCATCACCAATGCCATAAATCAACTGGGACAAACAATATCGTTGTACACCTTAGAGTTACAACCTCATTCTGAGTGACATATGAATCAGAGTACATTATACAAAGCGATCCCTGCACCAAGGATGTCGTCTAAGGTTACTTTGTACAACGGCACCCATGGTCTTTGTCTATGGCAATCGTAACTTCCATACGTTCACGTCGACTTACGAATGACGTTACTTTGGTTACTTTGACAACGGCACCCATGGTCTTTATCTAGGAATATATATACGTTCACGCAGACTTACGAATGACGTAGCTCTAAGGTTACTTTGTACAACGGCACCCATGGTCTTTATCTAGGAATATATATACGTTCACGCAGACTTACGAATGACGTAGCTCTAAGGTTACTTTGTACAACGGCACCCATGGTCTTTGTCTAGGAATATATATACGTTCACGTCGACTTACGAATGACGTAGCTCTAAGGTTACTTTGACAACGGCACCCGTGGTCTTTGTCTAGGAATATATATACGTTCACGTAGACTTACGAATGACGTAGCTCTAAGGTTACTTTGTACAACGGCACCCGTGGTCTTTGTCTAGGAATATATATACGTTCACGTAGACTTACGAATGACGTAGCTCTAAGGTTACTTTGACAACGGCACCCATGGTCTTTGTCTAGGAATATATATACGTTCACGTAGACTTACGAATGACGTAGCTCTAAGGTTACTTTGACAACGGCACCCATGGTCTTTGTCTAGGAATATATATACGTTCACGTAGACTTACGAATGACGTAGCTCTAAGGTTACTTTGACAACGGCACCCATGGTTTTGTCTAGGAATATATTTACGTTCACGTAGACTTACGAATGACGTAGCTCTAAGGTTACTTTGTACAACGGCACCCACGGCCTTTGTCTAAGACAGTCGTAACTTCTATACGTTCGCATAGACCTACGAATGACGAAGCTCTAAGATGGCGTTGTTAAACAGATCTCAGATCGCGTTCCCTTGGCCACCAGCATACTCTACCATACCACATCTGTTTGAAGGAACCGTTACGAAGACGTGGACCTGTTTGTGGGCGGCATGAGCGAGAAGCCGGTAGATGGCGGCATGGTCGGACCGACGTTCGCAGCGATCATAGGGCGCCAGTTTAAGAACCTGCGACACTCCGACAGATTCTGGTATGAGACGCCGGATGAAAGAATTGGTTTCACACCAGGTAAGTCTCATCCTGCTCACACTGTACATCGATATAGATCACAGAGATCGATAATCGTTAACTGAATATCGATCGATTGTCGATAAATATCGGATAAGTAACTTTGAGCAAAAATGCCCGAAAAATTCTGAAAGAAAAGAATACAATTCACACCACTGGTGAGAGGTGACATGTTGATGCATGGGTTTCTAAAAAACAGCATCCTTATCAGAATTTAGAAGCAGCCTGTGAATAAATACCTAATTGTGTGTATTGCATGAATAGATATAAAACTTCATTCTATCACAAACGTTTTATGTACGATATTACCGATGACACTATTTTTGTGGTGGGGCCGATAATCATTAATAATTGTTCCAATCGACGATATTTCCGATTATCGATTATCGATCTTTTTTATCCAGCCCTAACATGTACATACATGCTGATGGCCCTTACCTTACCTAGATGAACAGGCTGGAGATCGTGTTGAAGGTTGACTGGCAGGATGGAGATACACCACTGTTTTGTGACTTGCCTGTTATCATTTTAATGCAAATGATATCGCTAAAGAACGATGGGTTAAATATACTCATCAAAGTAAGAAACGCACAACCATGTTCTTGGTTACATATAATGCACCTCTGAACACTTGATGCTTGGTGCACTGAAAAATGGACAGCAGTAGACATAATGGATAGCGATCAAGACACTAAATAGAAATGACGCCGCTAAGGTTATGAGATCTCTATAGCAGTTGGGGTGGTGGGCCTAGGCACAAGGTATGACGCCCATTTCTGGTGTCGCCCGCCGTGATACCGCTTGAATATTGCTAAAAGCGGAGTAAAACAAAACTCACTCACCCAATAGCCGTGTGAACCTTTGACACCAAGAACAACCTGGCACCTCCTTCCTATTGACGTATTGGGAGTACGGATCATACGTTTGGGAATGTTACCCCACAGAGCCGTAGTTGCTGCATAGTGAGGCTGTCGTCAGTATGGGAAAAACGTGTCCACGAGGTTTACTACTTATGCTGGGAGAATGTACCTTATAATTCTGTGTTTCAGCACAAATAAACGAGCTGAAGAAAATCACCCTGTCAAGGATTCTCTGTGACAACACCCATATCCCACACATCCAGAAGGATGTTTTCAAAGTTCCAAGTCAATGGTAAGTCCACGCTGGATGACCATATGTTTCTTCATGTATGACCCAGTACAGTTTCATCGCTGGGCGTCCGATGCAGTAACAACTTACGCTTTGCAGCATATAATTTTGTATTATGTCGGTACCATTTTCTTTTCGTCCTTCTTATATGTACGATTAAGAAAGTGTTGATTGTTATGTGACGTGCTTTTAAAAATAACATAAATCCATCAGTGTTAAAATGATAAATGTAATTGAATTCACACTCTGAAGGTAAACATTAAATGCATAAGTGAACTACCCACATTTCAAATTCGCCGATCGGTCTCCCGCTTAGGAATTGAACTCGGACCTTTCCTTTACCCACAAATTTCGCTCTGTCAATAGGGCCAACATGCAGTAAAATATAATTTCAAAGGATAAATATTTTATGGCCTCTTCATGAATAATTATACGTATCAAAAATACCAAACCGAAAAGCCGTTTACCCTCTGGGTGGGGGTTAGCGGAAGCAATATATTACTAGTGACATATGCTGGTTGTACAACAGAATAATGATCGATCTACAAACTATGAATTAGGTTTGACGAACGGTCAAGTAAGTTTATTTCTGTATGTTTAGTACATGTTCGGTGTTTGTAAGACACGCCGGCGCTTTGGAGAGGACATTTTAAATATTGGTTACAATACGATTGACTGACAAGATTATTTCCGCATCTATAAGATAAGATAGGAAGTCATGCATCTTTGTGTATCAGAATGAAAGTACATGTAGCCTGATATTTCCTCTACAGACAGTGGTAGTTCGTCAATAAAATTATATAAAGGCAGTTAGGCCGTAGCTGACACAATCTGCTCACGAGGTACAAACACTAAATCCGACAGAACCTCACAATCCTATAATCATGCAAAATGAACTCATCTTGTCGGGACTACATTGAAATGAAAATGAAAAATTGTTTCCTTAATTAAAGCGTAACGTTTCCTGTACCACCATATATTCTAACACACAAGTTCATTCAGATAATGTCACGCCTCGGGGCGCTTTCTAAAGTTACTTCAGTTAATGAGACAATGGATTTATAAATACGATTATATGACAGACCCGTTATTACCTTCGGGCGTATCTGTGCAAGATACGTTTACTTCTTGATGTGTGATTATAGAATACCGAAACAAACTCAGCACATACCATGATTGGTTGGTCAGAGGAATTAGGGCTGTGTTGACCACCGCGTTAAACAGTGCGGAGTTTTACTGATGACCTCGAGCTATGTCACCATTCTGACTTAGATCTGGCACCGGTAGATCAGACATGATCAGTCATGAACACCTGGCGTCATCGCTAACTTTCAATGACCCATTCATACACATCCACACACACACTCACACACACACACACGCACGCACGCACGCGCACTATTGTCAGCAGATTATCAATGCTGAATATACACTGGAATCTTCCCTATGAAGAATCACTGCTTCATGTTTGTCCATGTAAACTAAAGTAAAGTATATCAGGACGTTACGATCTGTAAAACTTTTACCATAACATGTAGTGATAACTGTATTTGGTTGTAATTCCAGGAACCGTGTTCTGGACTGCCGGTCTGCTGCCATTCCCGTCCTGAATCTGAGCCTGTGGAAGGAGAACGTCTTCGTGGTGTCGTGAGGAATATTGTGCAATGTTGTTTGTTGGTTGATACAGAGGTCAAGTGGTGGATAATAAAATATATTTACAAACAATGTCTTGTTAAATGTATGCTACAGCAGATACAGTTCATATACTGCAACCTGAAAATTAGAACAAGAGACAGATTTAAACATCCTCCTCCACAATAAATGCACCAAATGGACTTCAGAAGCTGTTACTGAGGCCTGAGTGTGCAGGTTGGATTACGAAACATAAATAATCTTTTAACATATAAATAAGAGAGTATCTGCATTTACTGTTGTGATTATTATCGGTGAATGCTATAATTATTTCAACATACTCAGCCACATGTTATGGAAATGTGTAATGCAAAATGTGATGTTTATTTGTGAAACGGTAAAGTGCACACAGGATATAATGTTCAATGTAAGCTTAAAAAATGTAACATGGACGGATATGGAATAAATAAACTGACTGACTGACTGAGTTTGGTTTTACGCCGCTTGTAGCAATATTCCAGCAACATCACGGCGGGGGACACCAGAAATGGGCTTCACACATTGTACCCATGTGGGGATTCGAACCCGGGTCTTCGGCGTGACGAGCCAACGCTTTTAACCACTAGGCTACCCCACCGCCTCGGAATAAATAAAACACTGTAAAATGAACGTATGTAGCCGCCATGTGAATAATTGACAGATTTCTTAGACCATTGCATCCATTTGGACGTTTAACTTCCATCCATACATTTATAAAAACGTATTAGATTCCACCCCAATCCTGACGTCATATCAGGTATGACGTCACTGCATTCCAGAATCCTACATCTGTGAGAGCTCATGAAGAACAGAAACTATTGCTGAAAATGACAGAGGAGATCCATTCCCAGATCACCGATCGATTGCTGTGGGAGGGATTTCTTTTTTTTAAAATGACCACAGTAAAACACAAAAGTATTTAGAAATTACCAGAACATATGTTCAATACTTGGAATGAATCCTGGGTTAGCCTCGCAAATGTTTCTGTTATTTCATCTGGAACCCACCAAGCATGCTAGGTAGACTTTGTACAGAGACTAACGTTTCACACCTCAAATGAGCATGAAACACTGGTGAAATACAAGAATGAAGCTCTCCAAGATGGTGACAAATGTTTTTGATTTTCAACCATCCAAAGTTCTTTCCATTTCCCATATATCAGATGGGCCATGGAGCGCATTATACCAAAGCATACAGTTCATGAATGGCCATTTGTCAAAACATGTACATGTAAAATCATGAATGACAATCTTCGTGTCTGTGCGATTTGACATGGAGGTGAAAGAGCCCTTGGCCTGGATTTCACAGTTGCTCCTGGTGAAACATAGACAGCCTTGTCTTCTGGTCCTGGGTGTTCTGCTTCTAAAGTGAGGATTTGTCTGTTAATGGATGTCCGCCATAAGTAGTAAGATCAAGGTAAACAATACGTGTCAAATGTTGCAAGACTTCTGTTTATTCGGAAATTGCAATAGTTGGAGTAGCGTCAATGGTTGGCCAGGGGAGGTTGAATTGAACATGATATACTGAACAGCATCGTTGACCCTCAGATGTTCCTTATCTAAGAGTGATAGCAAATATAGTCTCCCGAAAAAGAAACGCATATAGGAATTTCAACTGTATTTTAATGTTTATTATGAAACATCTTGTAGGCTTTATGAGTCAATGAAATATAGCGAAATTGCACACTGGGAATGCAGACTTATCCGTCTTTGGCACCAACTCGAGGAAAGTCAGTTTGAGTGTCACATGGAGACGTGTGGTGGCGCTGAAGTCAATACCTCGTGTGACCACCGTGGGCATCCAGAACTGCACGGCATCGCCCCGGCATCGAACGAATAAGTTTCAGAATCTCGTGTTGCCCAATCGCAGCCCACTGCCTGTAGTGCCTGTGCGAGTTGCTGAAGTGTCTGGGGCTGAGGGTTACGGCGTCGCACCCGTCTGTCCAGGGCATCCCACAGATGTTCGACCGGGTTTAAGTCCGGTGATCTTGATGGCCAGGGGAGCATATTGATGTTGTGGTTCTGGAGGAAGTCTCTAGTGTGACGTGCTGTGTGGGGCCTGGCATTGTCCTGTTGAAACAACTCCCTCTGGCGATCAATGATTGGAAGGAGGTGTGGGCGTAGGATTTCGTCACAGTACCGTTGAGCTGTCAGGTTGCCCTGGATCATCACCAAATCACTTCTCCTACGGCAGGTGATCGCTCCCCACATCATAACACTGTCCCGGCCGAATCTGTCCACCTGGGGAACGCAAGCGTCGGCGAAACGTTCACTTCGACGTCTGTACACCCGCATTCTTCCATCGCGTCGTTCCAATAGAAATCATGATTCATCACTGAACCAGAATCTACGCCAATTCGGTAGGTTCCAGGCCTGAACGTTGGTGCACCGTTGAACTCGATGTCGACGATGTTTTTGTCGAAGCACAGGGCCAAAATAAGGTCTTCTGGCACGTAAACCAGCCTCTCTCAACCTGTTCCTGACGGTCTGTGCAGAAAGCCTCCTCAATCCGGGTATTTGTCGAGCGGTACTGGTCGCCGTAGCTGTTCGATGACGCAGGTGATGTACCCGGATGTAGTGATCCTGCGCCGCAGTGGTCGCTCGAGGTCGCCCACTATGAGGAGCATCTGCTACCGAATTCTGCCGGCGATATCTCTCCCAGAGCCGTGAAATGGTGCTTTGGTGAACATTCATGCGTCGGGCAACTGCACGTTGAGACTGGCCAGCTTCAAACAAACCAATGGCGATATGACGGTTGGCTTCACTTAGACGTGGCATTTTGCGTTCGTCAACAATATTCCAAATACAGTGAATAATCGACAGACAGCGATCAACCTTTTATACCCATCATTGAGACTATCTGATCCCCAACTTTCACGTGCATTGCATATGAATTTTGTATTCTGTGACACTACACGCCGAAACTGAAAATCATGCTGTTAAATACGGGTATTTTTACGGATGGTGAGTTTTGTTGTGATGTTTCAAAACATAAACACCATAGGACTCATAAACAGAGCAAAACCTTTTGTAAAATGAATCACGTTTTATTTCATTGCTACATGAAACTGCTATTTTCATGATGCGTTTCTTTTTTGGGAGAGTATACTTAATCCAGTTCTTTTCCTGACACTGGACTCCGGATAAGCAGCTTGTGTTTGGCACCATGGTGTATGTGTACATTCAATAAGAATATCTGTTTGATGAAGGTGAAATTTAAAGATTTGGTCTTGACTCTGTTGTATAAGTAGGAAAATGAAATATGTTTGTACCAGTTTCAAATAAGTTCAAAGAAGTCGCCAAACTAACATTAGAATCAATGGAATCAAAGTTTGTGTTACACAAAAGTTGAGTAGGTTTCACATTTCCAGAAATTAGTGTCGGGGACATTCAGATTTAACCAAATTGAGAGTTGACCTCAAACATACCCGATTGTTTAACGTTGTCTAATGTTGCACAACTTAATCATACGACTTTTTCCTGCTGTCAACAAGTCCCCGTCATTGTGTGAGTGACTGCAGTATATAGACAAAACCACCGGAGAATGCCCCAGGTGACTGTGAAGTTCAAAGGCTGACTACTCCAGTTAACTAAGTCATCGCTTGGGGATGGTCTGGTATTATTTCAACTCAGATAAGCCTACCATGACCTTACATGTTACATTCGGTTCATCGGTACACGCTAGTATTAGATATGTACATGTCAGCGAAAGTTTAATCTGGTGAATAACTAAGAGAAAATAATCCCCCTGCTCATCACAACCGATTGTTTTCGACTTAACGAAACATTATCAAAACAGCAGTCATTAAGGATACCGGGCACGATGATCTGCAGAGAATCTGACCTCCAATTCCCAAATAATCACCAAAACATATACACATGAGCATTAATTAAGCACCATCTGAATTTCAGGGCACAGGCTTATCCGACGAAATAGTTTCCGTTAAAGGCAAATAGTGATTAACATAATATGACCTCATCACTGAAACTCAGTCGTGATCCCAGATGTTTACACAATTACCAACTCACATATATAGCAACAGTTGTACCAGTAAAACAACTAAAGGACCCTTCATAATTTATGGCTTTTTTTTGTGTGTGTGCGTGTGTGTGTGATATCATGATTTTAATGGAGAAGCATGTACAATGTGAAAGACCCCCTAAAATTTATGTACAAAATAAGTGACCCCCCTGCATGTCATGTACAAAATCGATTACCCTCCCTCCCCTTCCCATAATTTCTAAGCATAATTTTAAACATATTTTTATGTACAAAATTGATGACCCCCTAGCTCCCCAGAACAAAATGGGCGACCCCCACAACATACCATCAACACACCACACACACACCCCAGCCATAAATTATGAACGGTCCCTAAATTAATTTATTTTGAATCTTTAATATACATTGGAGTCAAATCATACTTGGAATCTTAATCATGCCTCGTAAAATAATTAAAAAAACCAATGTTTACATTAATATACATAAACACAGCAATGTATCTCCATCCTTGCTAGCCACTCCATAGTGTAATATGGTGAGAGTACAGTTCGATCTTTAGTGGTTTAAATCAAACTAGCAGATTTTTCAGAAAACACCTTCTGTCATGACTGATTTTCAGTGATGTATTTCATATGTTACTTACATATAGGGCTGTTTTGCCCTTTTGACCATGTGAGTCTGTTTCTGCGGATAGTCAACACTGGGTTTCTTTTAGCATAGACGATGGATGATGGATGGATGGATGGATGGATGATGGATGGATGGATGGATGGATGATGGATGGGCGGGTGATGGATGGATGATGGATGGATGGATGGATGGATGGATGGATGGATGGATGGATGATGGATGGATGGATGGATGGATGGATGGATGGATGGATGGATGGATGGATGGATGGATGGATGGACGGATGGATGGATGGATGGATGGATGATGGATGGATGGATGGATGATGGATGGGCGGGTGATGGATGGATGATGGATGGATGGATGGATGGATGGATGGATGATGGATGGATGGATGGATGGATGGATGGATGGATGGATGGATGGATGGATGGATGGACGGATGGATGTTGGATGGATGGATGGATGGATGATGGATGGATGGATGGATGGATGATGGATGGGATGGATGATGGATGGATGGATGGATGGATGGATGGATGGATGGATGGAAGGATGGATGATGGATGGATGGATGGATGGATGGATGGATGATGGATGGATGGATGGATGGATGGATGGATGGATGGATGGATGGATGGATGGATGATGGATGGATGATGGATGAAGGATGATGGATGGATGGATGGATGGATGGATGGATGGATGGATGGATGGATGGATGGATGGATGGATGGATGATGGATGGATGGATGGATGGATGGATGGATGGATGGATGATGGATGGATGGATGGATGGATGACGGATGGGCGGTTGGTGGATGGATGGATGATGGAAGGATGGAAGGATGGATGGATGGAAGGATGGAAGGATGGAAGGATGGATGATGGATGGATGGATGACGGATGGGCGGGTGATGGATGGATGGATGATGGAAGGATGGAAGGATGGATGATGGATGGATGGATGGTTGAATGGATGGATGGATGACGGATGGATGAATGGATGGATGATGGATGGGCGGTTGGTGGATGGATGACGGATGGATGAATGGATGGGTGATGGATGGGTGGATGGATGGATGGATGGATGGATGGGTGATGGATGGATGGATGGGCGGGTCGTGGATGGGTGGTTGGATGGATGGATACAATTTTGCTCACATATTGCATGGAATAATATCGCTGTAATATTGTCTCCTAGCCTCGGAGTTCGCTTTTAACTCTATAAATCCGGACACGGGAAACACGTGATCTCTTTCTAATCCGCACCGAATAACCTATCAATCAATGGTTGGTCGATACCCGAGGATATGACTTCAAGGAGAGAGCCTATGCCTTATCCTGATTCAGCAGGGAGCGGGTCAGGGTGAGTATTTTTTTTCTTCTAAAACTCCTTTAATACAGAGAGATCTCAGATCGTTAGTTCTGTTAAGTTATTCTTCTACATCTGCCGTCTTTGGAACAATTCCTGAATGTGAAAGGTCTTATCACTTGATTCCATGAGACAAGATTGTTTTGTTTTAACGGTTTGTAATTGCGGGTTTTTTTCATTTGTTTGAAAATGTAGCTAGAACTTTGCATAATATTATTTTGCCATCATTAATAACACAAGCATACTGAAAACAAGGAAAGCGGCGCCTAAACGAGGCTAATTTGCTCTTCTATCTCTCAGTTTCAAAGACTGAAACGAAAACGAGCTGAGACAGAGGCTTTTTATCTGGGTGTCACTGTTAGAGATAACTGTCCTCCAAATTACAGGCTTCATCGCACAGCAAGCCAAAGGTATAGTGGTAAAGTTTCGTGGCAAGTAAACTCACAACAACTTCACCGATCTGAATACTTCAGGGCATACTTCATCACAAATGTACGAAAGTCTGAGTGTGCCACTTTTGTATCATAGATTTATAATATGAACTGAAATTTGATGTTGTTTAAATTATTTCATTTTTTGGTACATTGTGAGCTTTATTTTATAAAATATTTTTTATTTTATAAAATATTTTATTTTATATCCTCTTTGAGGATGAACATGGTTTATGGATTGACAACATCTTTAAATGTATTAGATGCGACGTTTCCTTGTAGATGCTAACACCGTTATCAAATCAATTGATCATGACAAACTCGAAATTGCAAGAAAATAATGAAAATATAGATTTTTTTGGTTTTTAAAATATACTAGATATTCCTAATGCTGCCATTTTTGTTGCATAATTAGTTTTTTCAGCGAAATTGATAGTGTTTGAGAGTATTGCATCCTTACTTCAAGTCAATTTAGAAACTTGAAATTTCGAGTATTTTCTCGTTGCTTCGAGTATTTTCTCGTCAACAACGAAGAGAGTTCTATGGCTATACAGCCTCTATATTATGAGTCACGTTTCAGTGTAGCTACTAACACCGTTATCAAGAAAGTGAGTTAGTAGCTACACCGAAACGTCGCTCACATCAATGTTAAAGAAGTTGTATATCCATAGAACTCTCCTCGTTGTTCACCATCTTGTAACTGCCACTCAAAGAAGCTATTTTGTCGTCATTTCAAATATTTTCTTGAAATTTCAATTAATTTGTCGTTACTTCAAGTTTCTTTAAAAATTTCGAAATGTCAAGGTTTTGAAAGAAACCTGAATGAACGAGAAAATACTCGAATCGACGAGAAATCAATCGAAGTAACGAGAAATCAATCGAAGTAACGAGAAAATACTCGAAGCAACGAGAGAAGGACTGATATAACGAGAAAATACTAGAAGCAACGAGAGAATGACTGATATAACGGGAAAATACTAGAACGGGAAAATACTCCCAAGCATCGACTAAATAATAAGCAACGTGAAATGCCACTGAAAACGAATGTTGCTACGAAAGTGGCAACATTAGATTTTCGTAATAACGAGAAAATAATAAAAATACTAAAACAAATCGAAGCAAGGAGAAAAATATCAAATTTCGTAAAATAACAGGAAGGCGAATTCCAGTTAAATCCCAGCCAAAAGCAAGGCGTGTTGTAAAGTGTGTGGCCATCACAGCTGAACACAGGCTGGGGTGCGCTATAATATCAGGAACCGACATTGAACAATAAATAATTTCGACATGACTCAAAACGTTGTTGGTGACGCGAGCAGTGTGCCAGGGAAACATGTCTTTACCATGGTCAGTATGGGGGCGGATAGTGTCATGGCGTGGGGAGGGGGCACACATGGCAGGGGAACTGGTTTGGAAATTATCAATTGAAATTTGACTAGCGAACGACATGTCTACACAATTTTGCGTCCTGTCGCTGTTCCACTCGCCCGAGTTATCCACATAAATATACTCTTTTAAAAAGTAGGGAACGTCATTTTGTTTTTTACGATTGGAAAAATTGGGAGATATGTCGGAGTCAATCAATGTTGATAGGATAATAGTGAATGTTTTGCGAATTCATCACCATTTGCACTCTTTGTTTGTGCAGTAATCGCTCTTGAAAGATGATTGATGTATGACGTGAAACTTGCATGTGTACGATTTTCATTTTCAAAAAAAAAAAAATAATCCGTCTCGAAACAAAAATTAACAACTGTGTGATGCAAGATTATTGTCAAGTTTAATGATCTACAGTGATTTATCGACCTTCTTGAAAACCGTTAAAATCAAGAATGACACCCTATGCACGTGTATGGGGCTACTGTGTTGTGCACGTGCGTTGTATTTAGGGGTAGTGATACCGAGAAATGGTGGTGCGTTCATAAGATGTCTGTCTTTGAAAAGTGTGTTAACGCTTATACTTCCTATCCAAGTTGAAAGTTCAGGTTACCAAACTTTTTTAAAGAATGTATTTGATAACGAGAAGGCATGAAGTATTGGTGCAGAAAGTGTACGCCATGAACTCACCTGAACTCTATTTCGCTCAAGGCCATATGCATAGCATAAAGAGGCGTTAACAGAGGCCAATACAATACACTATGGCGACGATATTTCTAATTTATATCAAAACTGAGCGAAATTTGATCAGTCAAGCGTTTGAAGTTTGAAATAAATAAGTAATTTTGGATACAGATGGCCTATGAGTATAATATTTTGGTAGTAATGTCTTAAATCATTAAAATATTGATTTGTATATAATTGTCTCCCTCTTCTACCAAAATATCACTCGCACAAGAGCTCCACAGATTTTGATGCGATCTGTGTAAAAAATACAATGGTATAGAATACAAGAGAATTTTTTTTCTTTTTCTGCAGTTATCCTAGCCCAGAAGCATAACATTGTTTGTGTACAAATCAATAGAAAGAGGTGTATGTAAAGCTTGTGTGCTCTTAAAATATTCATGTTTATTGGGTTTGTTTGAAGCAGCAGCAACTGGCAGAGTAGACCAAACCAGTAAGTGAGTGAGTTGGGTTTTACGCCGCTTTTAGCACTATTCCAGCAATATGACGGCGGGGGACACAGAAATGGGCTTCACACATTGTACCCATGTGGGGCATCGTACTGGGGTCTTCGGCGGGAAGAGTGACCGCTTTAATATACTGAGGGAAAAAATCAGGGATCATATGAAAGCACAAGTGTTCCTTAATTTTTTCCCCAGATTTCTTCATATGCTTTGTATCGCACAGCTTGTGAAGAAACCTGGAACAAAATATATGAACACTTGTGCTTTCATGTGATCCTTTATTTTTTCTTTCAGTATATAATATATACCTCCTTGGCAACCCCACCGCCCCCAGTGATGGAGTGATGTTTGATTCAGCGACGAGTCACTAAGAACGGAGCACCGGCCTTATAGAAGAATAAAAATGTTTATACGTTTCTTGTTTCATAAACACATCCTCACAATATTGTTGGAATCATACAGTGTACTCTTTTAGTATACATATGTGTCCGTGGATGAGGACACATGCCTGCTTCGTAGACACCTGGTGTCACCGGTTATTTTACAGATCCATTCATAAGGGTTTCAACTCCCTTTTCGCTTTTAATAAGCGTTTTGGTATTCTGGATATGAAACCAGATAGCCTAAATAGGAGAGGAGCGATTTTAAAATGGCCAAGTTAAGGAGTTTAATACCCCCAGTTCGTGTATGGACATATTGTGACTCTTTGGAAAGCTTGTTGTACCTACTTTAATATAGGCCAGTGGAGCATAAGTATATTTACCTACCACTGACAAAGCACCGTCATTAAACATAGATTATCTGCTCATAGGTGCGAGGTTGCCCAAGGACATTGATGAAGACGTGGATCTGACTGAATCTGAGGACAGTATTTCACTCAACAGTCTGGGGGTGCGTGGTAAACATCGTTCCCGGCAGAGCGATGAATGGCCAGTCTGTTGCCGTCCTAGTCTGTACTGCTCTCGTTCTGAGCCTGAAAGGTGCTGCGGAGACTCGTAGTGTTGAAGAGGCAAGACCAAACGTCGAACACGAACTGGAAGAAGCGCTCAACAAGCTCGAGGACCAGGAGAAACGTTTCCTTGCAGTAGGTCAGCTGGACTGAGTTATCCCGACACATTTTCCCAGTTGATAAATACAGCCATGAATGTTTTCATATTAAAATCGTTTCAAATGTAATTAAAAGTTAAAGATTTAAAACTGAAATAAAATCATAGGTTTCAAATTGCAATAATAATCCTTCCGTTTACAAACATTCAAATCAACTGTAAGGTCATTATTTGTAGAAATAGCACTTCACCTCCAAACAAGTCTTGTAAATGGTTGTTGGAGTACTGTTACTATGTACTCTGGGGAAAATACATCCTTAAAATACCTGTTTCAGGTATTGACTTCCACGGAGGGACCTCTGCCAAATACTTCCATGCAGTTATACTCAACACAAAGGCTCAATCAGTGAGGCTTGGCCGTGTGGTGAGGCAGAGGTTGTATGCTATTAAAGCTCTCACTAAGGTTTCGTAAGTATATTATTAGCTTGTTGTTTAACGCCGCACTCAGCAATTTGCCAGCTACATGGTGGCAGTCTGTAAATAATCGAGTATAGACCAGACAATCCAGTGATCAACGTCATGATCTACGTAATTGGGATACGATGACATGTGTCAACCAAGTTACATAGATTGTCCACCTGATTCCGTTAGTCGCCCACGTAGGTATATATGTACACGTCACAATGAAGGTAAATTTCAAGAGTTTAAATACTTTTAAATATTCTTAAATATAACCGTCGAAATGTTTTCAAGCTTTATTTTCCATGAAGCAGTGTTCTGGTTAGTGGGATTTACTTGCACTCTCAGTTTGGCTTTTGTCGTCCAACCAAATAGAACATCTCAAGTTTTTAAGGCGTATTTCTGGAATGTGTCAGCGAGTTTGGCTGTTTCACTCTTTTACGATATATCACGGCGTGGGACCCCAAAATGAACTTCTCACATTGTACCCATGTGGGAATCAAACCCGGGCCTCCAGCCGGACCAGCAAAACGCTTACACCACTAGACCTCCCCAATTCCCCCAGGATGACTGTTACCACAACAGCCATGCAATGAATAAATAAAAGAACTCTTCAGATCTGGCACATCCAATCTTGTACTTTGTGGAATGAGCGAGTTAGTGAGTGAGTTGGTTAAATGCCGCTTTGATGGGTATCGGATCATGCCGACTAAATGCGGAACGCCAGTCATCTCGTGTTTATAAGTTCCCTTTGTTATCCAGGTAAGCCGTATGTAGTGATGCTATACATAAAAGAGACAAACCATAGGTGAGGTGAGGTGAAATTGGGTTTAACGTCGTGCTTGAGAACATTTCGCTCATATGACGACGTGCATGCGTGTGTATGTGTATGTGCGGATGCTTGTACTAGCCCAGACTGGTTTTATATGCTAGCCCACTGAGATACCATGCCGCAGTGAAGCATGAATACCCCACTCAGACACATTATACTGACTCCGAGCCGACCAGTCCTTGTTGTACCCATTAATGCCGAGCGCCAGGCAGGGACCAACAAGTACCATATTTTAACGTCTTTTGGTATGACGCGGTCGGGGATCGAACCCGCGACCTTCCGCTCTCAGACAAACCATAGCCATAACATTGAAGTCCCAATAAAAAGCTTCCCTTTTCCCGATAGTCCCGCCTTTACCAACTACAGCCGACAGGAAGTCGTCGCGGAGGTATCCAATCTTGTTTCCGAGAGTTCGTCTTTTAAAGATCTTTTTCGAAATAATGGAACCTGCCCAACGGACGAGGTGATCACCTGTGACCCACACTCTCGTTACCGTACAGCTGACGGCCGCTGCAACAACCTCCACAACCCGCGATGGGGAAAGGCTTTCATTCCCTTCAGGAGATTCCTGCCTCCAGTGTATGACGACGGTAAGAAAATATATCATATGCGTTAATCGTAATCTGACTAGCGAAAGCAACTATACATGTCAGCTGATCATATATAATAAAAAATATCGTAAAAATAACTATACCGGCGCTCAACTGAATATTACGTCTACATGCCTTTTTAAAAACTTAAATATATAATTTGCATAAAACACAAATGCTGATAGGTCTCTTTGACATTTTAGACTTTCAAGCTTTCGGCACAAATTTACATTAAAAAAATGTCACATGGATGCAAATTCATTTCTTTACCCATTCTTCATCGAACACATCACGCCGAAGACCCAATTTGATTCCCCACATGGGTACAATGTGTGAAGCCCATTTCTGGTGTCTCCCGCTGTGATATTGCTGGAATATTGCTAAAAGCGGCGTAAAACCAAACTCACTCACTCGACACAACAGAATTTGTAAAAGGTACTTGCATATCAAATAGCAGCAAGTTTATACTTCCTTGAAATAGGACAAAGCAACTCTTATAATTACATTTTCAATATGGTAATGTTGGTATAACATCTTTGTACACGTCTATGTGACTCATGCAGAACACGTCAATCACGGCGCCCGCGGTGAAACACATTATTCATTGTTACATATCACATCTTTTACAAGACTCACTTGTTTTACTGTTCGGATCTCTGTTTCACACATTTTTACGCTTTGTTTCAAAAGACCACTCTGGCTTTTCAAAAACGGGCAAACTCACTCACTCACTCTTCATCAAACCAATTCATTTTTATCCCTATGACCCCAAAACAGATCACTTGTACAGATGACTGATAGTTGAAAAGACGTAATCTAATTTCAAAACAGTTTCTTTAATTGAAAAAACCCCAAACAAACTCGGTGCACTTTCTTTTGCCGTTTACCTTTCCTCCACACTCAGCAGTATATTCAGGTGCGTGGATCGGGGGGAACAAGGCCATTTCTCAATCAGTGTGAAATATGTAAAACATGTTATTCCTGCTTTTTGCCATATGTGATATCATGTTTGCTATCGAAAAACTGAGGACGTGTTAAGAAAAAAATATGCTACTATCACTGGTATCCGTCCTCTTCATGTACAACCCACAAGGCGCCGTGTTGCTAAACCGTTCACTATTGATATCAGATTAGTATTTTTCTGCTTCAATCCCTGCTTCAATTTTACAAATTCATTCCATTGCATTTCACTGATCACTCTCTTCTTCCCCCTTGAGAATGGAATCGTTTTGCTAAAACTAATTCACAATTATATTTTTCACGTATTTGCCGCACGAAATTATTTCTTTTTATTAATCCAGAATGCCAAATGACAACGAGTTAGATTATGGTTGCAAAATGTTTAGGAATTTCCGAGCCCAGAGCTCGTGGTAGCGATGGCAACGATCTCCCCAACCCCCGCCTCGTGAGTAGGACCCTCCATGCCAGCGATGAGAATGTTCCAGAATCACCTGTCCACACCCACCTGGTGATGCAATGGGGCCAGTTTATTGACCACGACATCATCATCACCCCCATACAAACAGGTAGGTCAGTTTGTTGACCACGACATCATCATCACCCCCATACAAACAGGTAGGTCAGCTATACATGGTACATCAACGGCATAAATATCAGTTTGTGAGATTGCAAAACAGATATGTATAGCATCGATGCTAAACATTATCTGCATCTGCCAGTGTCTTTGCACAATATACACAATTTATACCATGCAGGTGCCGATGACTCTGTTATCACCTGCTGTGTAGATGATATCCCACCTGACAGCCCACCAGAGCTCATAGCACTGCTTGAGGACAGGTAAGGCATGCACATCTCTTGTTTGTTTGTTTGTTTTTGTTCTTATAAAGGCGTTCTTCCGTTTGTTTATCGTGCAAGAGAGAAACCATTATATCTTTTTTTAATACTATGAAAATGTGGTAAATACAAGTATTTTCCGGATTTCATTACAGAGCTATGGTGCTTAGACAATGTTTCGAACAGAGGAGGCGAATTTTTGTATTTTCTGACCCGTCAGTGATCAACGCATATATTGCCCATCGTAGAATATTTTGTTACAATTAGAATTGACGAATCCCGCTGACATGTTTTCATAAAAGACATTATACAGACTTTGTCTGTCTTACATTAAAGATAAATGCTGTAAAAGGTTTAATGTATGGAGACACATAGCATGGCCTCATCGGGGTTATCTGCCCCTTGTCTGGCGGATGTCATTGCAATGTGTATTGACTGGGATATCGGTACTTACATGATGTGTGACAATATTGCTGTTGCAGGGATGTCTGTTTCCCCATTCCTATCCCGCCCGGCGATCCCACGTTCACAAACAGGACGTGTTTAAACTTCGTACGCTCTATTCAAGTTCAAAACACCGACTGTGAATTTGGTAAGTTGACATGAGACATATTTATTCATCTTATTCCGAGTACTATTAATGATTAAGATTTCCTTGATTGAACTAATATTCTGGAATCAGTGTCAGATCAGGCTCACTGACGTGACTATGTATGTCATCGTGTTCCAAAAACGAGATTCCAGTCACTGGATTGTCTAGTCCAGATTGGATTATATACTTGGCTGGAATGTTGCTGACTGAAGCGTTAAACATACAATACGAAACAAGAAAAGTAACTCCGATGCAGCCTGTGTTTGACTGTATGATGTTCTGTGACAGAGCCTGTAGAACAGCTCAACCAGCTGACAGCCTTCGTGGATGGGTCCGCCGTGTATGGGTCCACTCAAGAGGAACAAGATGCACTGCGTCTGCATGAATATGGTAATACAGGTGTATCTCAAGGGGATCTCCTACAACCGTTCCTTTTACACTTACACGGCAACAAGGGGGTGGTGGGGTAGCCTAGTGGTTAAAGCGTTCGCTCGTCACGCCGAAGACCCGGGTTCGATTCCCCACGTGGGTACAATGTGTGAAGCCCATTTCTGGTGTTCACCGCCGTGATATTGCGGAATATTGCTAAAAGCGGCGTAAAACTAAACTCACTCACTCACTCACTCACTCACTCACTACACGGCAACAAACCGTGTGGTTATCGTTACGTTCCTTCAAACGGGGCTTCCGGCGTATTGAGCTGGTGGTGTCTATGATGCATTGTCCGTGTATGTACATGTTCTGTATGGTTTGGGTACTGTGAGAAAACAAACATTTACCTAAAACACTCACAATACTGTAGCGGGTTAGTGAGCAAATTAGAGAATTTGAAAATTCATTTCTCTATCATTTAAAGGTGGGAGACTAGAACTACGTAAACTGAAAATATAAGAACTATGATTTTTTCTGTATATCTTGATGCATATACTTAGGCTAATTACTATTATAACTATATGTAATATTATAAGCAGTTGTTTATGTCATGTACTAATTGGCCTCTTGTATGTCACAGGACTGTTAGACTTTCAAGATGATCGACTTGAGATGCTTCCGAATTCCAACATGCAAAATTGCATTCCTGAAAAACCTTCTGACAGTTCTTGCTTCCTAGCAGGTAAGTGTTTGTTTAGTTCAATGTTTATACAGACTGTGTGAATAGCGGGTGTCATCGGTAGGCAAGACTTCTTATCCTTTCGGGGACAACTGGTAGCATCACAGGGTATCAGTCATACATTCAATATGATATAGCTTCCACTGCCGTTTTTCCGTTCATGCCCAATGGAATCTGTTTAGCCGTATAATCGAGATTTCGAATTATCTGACATTGTCGTCTTATGTTTTAGCCTAATGGTTAAGCGTTCGCTCGTCACGCTGAAGACCCGGGTTCGATTCCCCACTTAGGTACAAATGTGTGATTCCAATTCTGATATTCCCCGCCGTGATATTGCTGGAATATTGCTAAAAGCGGCGTAAAACCCACTCACTCACTCACTACAAAGCGCAAACATCAAGGTTCAGGCAGAGTTAATTCTTCGGAATACACTTTCCATTACATGCAGTAAGATGTCTTACTAAATACTGTTATGTGGCTCTTTACAAAGATGATATACAGACATGATGTACACGGACGGAAAATATTATTTGTAATTGTGAAATTTAGAGAACCACTGGGCGATCAAAATATTACAAACGGTATTGAGCTTGTGTTATTAATAAACATATCCCCAAAGATAGCGTATACACTATGCGAGTGGGATTAGGGTACAGCAGGAAATTCCAATGTCAAGGACACTTATTGTACGCTACATAGCACGTGTAGCCAGGGGGTACGTCCACTGTGGCCATATTACCGAATGGTCTGCAGCATGACGTGTGTGTGTAATGAATGGATATACAAAATCTGACCTCACTCAGTCGAGTGTTCTACATATCTAGCCGCCAGGCATTCGGATATCAGTGATAATCAAGCACATCTTAACAGCAATGAAACGCATGAAGTGTAACCCAAGATATGTTACAAAATGGCCGCAAAAGGAAGAGAAGAAACAGTACAGTTGGTTGTATTGATACAACACACAACTATAGCGTGTTGAGTGTTGTATTGCTGGACAAAGCTGCAGTTGTACTATTTCCTATTTAATGCATGTAAAATGACCGAAAAGTTCAAAATATCTCATTTACCAACAAATAGGTGCAAGATCCTCACATATGTACTATTGAAAGTATTGATAACAACAATCAAAAGTTCAATTTCGTCCCTGATTACATATAAACTATCAAAACCTTGTAAAGTTTATTCATTATAATGGGAACAATTGCTTATGGGTTACGTGAAAAGTGTATGCTATCGTTCATCTGATAACCTACCCGTGAAGGTCCGGGTTAGAATGAGCCTTCAGTAGCCCATGCTTGTGGTAAGAGGCGACTAACGGGATCGGGTGGTCAGGCTCGCTGACTTGGTTGACACATGTCATCGGTTCCCAATTGCGCAGATCGATGCTCATGTTGTTGATCACTGGGTTGTCTGGTCCAGATTCGATTATTTACAGACCGCCGCCATATAGCTGGAATATTGCTGAGTGCGGCGTAAAACTCAACGCACTCACTCATTCATCTGATAACCTTGAAAGAGATTTTGGAAGAACAGTATGCTTCAATATTGACATGATAAAATGTGCAGATGGTGAAATTCTCAAGAAGTAGTAAAATCTTTCCTTCAACGTCACAAAACCTAAATGATGACATGCAATTTACTTTGGTCGCCAGGTGATGAAAGAGTTAACGAACAGAGCGGCCTCACCAGCATGCATACAATATGGATGCGAGAACACAACCGGATCGCCCGAGCTCTGAATCAACTAAATCCTCACTGGGACGACGAGTGTATCTTCCAAGAAACAAGGAGGATTGTTGGTGCCATGATCCAGAAAATCACATACGAGGAGTTCTTGCCAGTTATCCTCAACAAGCACACCATAAAGTTCTTTCGACTGGAACCGAGCAAAGGTGGATACAGAACCGTCTACAACGAGAATACAGATCCCAGCATAAGAAACGCATTTTCAACTGCAGCCTACCGTTTTGGACATTCTTTAATCCGTGGAACATTCTCCCAGCTAAGATCCCCCTATGAAATTCATGGAAAAACTACGCTGACGTCAATGTTTGGCAACGCTTCTTTGATCTTTGACACGAAAGGTCAGTCAATACCGTGGCTGCTCGGCGGAATGACCAGAGACCATGTCGAAGCATTTGACCGTTTCATGACACCGGATGTGACCAATAAGTTGTTCTTGGACAAGGAGGGTAATAGTCTGGACTTGGCATCTCTGAACATCCAGAGAGGGCGAGATCATGGTCTGCCAGGATACAACGCCTGGAGGAGATGGTGCAAGCTTCCTGAAGCTGAAAACTTTGGAACTGGGTTCAACGGGCTTGTTGATCATCCTAGTGACGCAGCTCGTCTTCTGGGACGGCTATACAAGTGAATCCATGATACATCTCCATTTAAACTTAAATCAACTACAAACAAGTATACTGTAATATATTATATACATTTGTAAGGGCACCTAATATCAGCATCGTAGATGATCCGTGGCGTTAAATAATGCGCAGAGAGTTGATACTATTGCCCTGGTTAACATAAGCTGCCAGCTTCTATTGTATATTAATGCCGGTGCATACAAAGGGGTCACCTGCAGAAGGATCTGGGTAGGGGACAGTGGCAGTCCAAGCAAACACGTACCTGTAATCACTTATTTGGGATGTGCATGAAATTAGCGGTTAACGATTACCTTAATCATACAAATACGACTTATCGGAGTACCAGAGTACTTATTACAACGCCTAGACAATAATAAGACGAATTTAGGCAACCTTTAAAATATGAATTTGAAATACGTTGTAAATAGAATGTAAATTAGTTCTTGTTACACTTCATTGTGGATTTATCGAAGTTAATCAACGTTGAATAATTAACGGGAAAACTGTCACACAGAAAGTATTCATCTCGCTTAACACAAGGCTGACGGAATACCAGTGACGTCATTATTCTAAAACGTCTTGACAAATTATAACCTATAGTTCCCTGTTTCCAGTCACCCTGACGACATCGACCTGTTCCCTGGTGCCATCAGCGAACGCCCCCTCCCTGGAGGTATCGTCGGACCAACTGTTGCATGCATCATTGGCACCCAGTTCCAGCTCCTCAAAGAAGGGGACAGGTTTTGGTACGAGACGGCAATGGATCCAGTCCGCTTCTCTATAGGTGAGACGTTAAATTTAGTTTGCAGAGTATATGCATGCGTGTAACTGCCGTCATACCATTAACATCATCACAGTGTTCGTTCTGTCATTCTGAACACTTTGCCACTGGAACAGAGGGGTTGGTAGTCCAGTGGTTGAAGCGTTCGTTCATAATGCCCCAAGTCCCAGGTTCGATTCCCACATGTATGAAAACATTTTCGGGTGTCTCCCGCCATGATATTGCTTGAATGTTGCTTAAAGCCAAGCCACACCACACTTACTCACAAGTTTGACTCCATAACAGGATTTGAGAATTAAAATATACTGACAAAAGTAAATACACACCTGGTGTATTTGCATCATTTATTTCAAACAAAACATGCATCTTGTGAAAAAGTGTTTGATTGTGACGTACAAGCCACAAACAATGTATACATTTTACCAAAACAGCGCAGAATTTAAAATAATCCACAAACCAGGTGCCTAATATATTTTGCATGTCAGTATATATATAAAAAACTGATTAACCTTTCAGAGATTGCATTCTTATCCAGTTCTCTTTCGGCAAATATATCTCTGCGGGATTTTTTGCACAGGTCAGCTCCGCTCTCTCCAGTCTGTGACGATTGCCAAGGTTGTCTGTGATAATGCCAGACTGGCTCTCATCCAGCCATATGCACTCCAGGTAGCTGACTATATGTAAGTGTCTCTTACCTACTGGATTATATATAAGTGTCTCTTAGCAACTGGAGATAGGATATTCGTTAATCCATCGCCTGTTTGTCACTGAACGCCACACTCACCACAAAACGGCTACATAGCGGCGGTCTGTAAGTAATCGAGTCTGGACCAGACAACCCGGTGATTGATATCATGAACATACTCAGATTTGGGATTCGATAACATGCACAAACGAAGTCTCCAAGCTTAATCGTGCGATTCATTTAGCCTTATGTTCCGACGGGCATATGTTGTTGTTTCTATGTGCTCTACTCAGATACAGAACCCCTGTAATACAAAAATACACACCAGCATAATTCAAAACACAAATTAGTTGCCTCTTCATTCAGCGGTACCAAAATGCTGATATGTCTGGTTCTTTGTTCTGCAGTACAAACCCTCTGGTCAGATGCAGAGACCTGCCAGATCTTGACCTAACACCTTGGGCAGAAAACCCTCCATTTCGGAGCGACTGGTCACGGTGGTCACGGTGCATCGGCGGCATTCAACATCGTCGTCGGGAATGCAGCTCCCGATACAGAAGTTGTCTTGGGCCAGACATTCAGAGAAGACCATGCAGAAGAGCGCCATATAATCACGGATATGGACGACGACTCGGGTGACGTTTAAACCCGGAAATGGAGACAGTATGACGTCAACATCCAGGAGTCTGAGATTCTCCGTTCATAAGCACGATGCATACACGTAGATGGAATAAAGGGGAAATAATACACGGAATTATAAATAAAAGACACGCCATCATTCTAACATGTTTTTGTCTTATTTGGGCTTCAAACACGTACATTAAGAGTGCTAGTTTACTCGCAAAAAAACATTGTATAGTAAAGCCATTATACATATTGCATTATGATGTTTAATCATACACATATATTTGAGTGAGTGAGTGGGTAACTGTTGCTTAACGTCGCATCAATTATCCATGCTCTCAGTGAGATGATGAAGTGACTACAGCCTAAGGTTACACTCATCACAATCTTCCCGATATATATGATGGCTTCCTGTAAATATTTTGATGGGCAAGACACTCCTATGACTATCAAAATATGAGGGGCGTATCAAAAGTAGTCGGTCTAACTAATCGATGTCCAATGTTAGAAAAGCTTCCATTTTATTTTGAAGGAATCAATAGCAAAGCCATATCCAACATTTCACATATATGGGTCATGTGGTTAACGAGATACTAGTCATCACAACACATTGGGTCATAATATTTCTTTAAAAATTGCAGAAAGTGAAAAACGATCTGTCATTTTGTACCTCTTGGATAATGGTATGCCCTCAGATAATATCATATAAAATATGTTCAGTATAGTATTGGATGACTTCCCGTCATAATCAACATTTTAAGATTTGGATTGCTTGATTTATATTTAGACGGGGCTGTTTTTAAAGGACACCCTCATTTTAATCTTTCAAAAACATTGTGTCCAGATATTGAAGCTGGCACTGTTTGCAATATATTGAGTGCTGACACTTGTGTGACCATTCAGTATTTAGTTTGAACCCTTGGCATCATGTATGAATAAGTGAAAACATTAGAATAAATTATGTCCTTGTGATTACGTCATCGGAAAGGGGTTGGTAGGGTCTCCAAAACAAGCTCTTCAGTAAACATCATGGGGGTGTCACTTTAACGAGCAATTGTATTGTCAAATTGCATTTTTATGCACTTTAATATCTACGTTTGATTCTAGAGGACTTCTCAAACACAAAATGTTTTTTGCATATACTGTGAATAAAAACCCAGTATATTTTGCCAATATAGGTTGTCTCATAGGAAATCTTTCAGAAAAAAACAACTATCATAATTTGGTTTAGTACTTTTAGTTTAAAAACAAAACCATTATGGAAATTATCTTTTACTTTAAACAGGATATATGCACTTTTGGAAAACATGCATTTTGTTTTCCTCAAAAAGGTTACCTTCTTTTGAAAAGTGAAAATCAGAAATGACTGTTATATGGTCACATGATTGTCATTTTTGTCAAGTGAAACCCAAATTTAATAGTGTTGTATAAGCAGAACAGGAATAGTTATTTTGCTTTAAAAATCAGTGCCATCATATCTTTAACAATATTTCCTTTAATTGTAAATACAAATGATTATGATATCTCTAAATCAGTTACCAGATGAACCTTCTCTAAACATGGATTGGTCTTCCCAATTATTTTAGCCTAACATTTCCACAACTTCACATCTTAGTTTTGAAATAGGCTGGCGCTTTACTTGTTATTCTTGGTATATTATGTTTCCTGGAGTTTGTAATGCATTTATTGCAGATTTGGGGTTTTTGGGGGGGTACCAAGATAAAGAGTCAAACAAAATGGAGATCGTGAGGCTGGAACATGGCAAAAGCAATTTGCTTGAGGTTGACAGATAATATGTAGAAAAATAAAACATAAAAAGAAATGCATTTGTATAATTTTCTAGGTGAGGCCGACTACTTTTGGGACGCCCCTCCTAGGCAACAATGATGCCAGCTATGACGACAAGCTTTGAACCAAGACACCCAGTCTTAGCATCAAACTGATGCAAACACAAACTGTGGTCACAAGAAACAAACAACTTGCATTAGTGGACATTTATTTATGACAAAATTCATTATTCATTTTATGACATGGCAGGCAAGTTCAATAATCATGATTTTCTCTAAGCACAAATCACTGGGATGATGACCAGCATTGAATTGATGCTGACCTTTTCACTGAAAAAGAAGCCTTGTTCAGTGAAGTGGAAAATAGCAGTCATAGATAATAGATGAGCTGCTGGTTGATACCACGGTGGTTCGTATCACATCTACAGTGTACTGGGAGCTACCATCATCCACATGTTCGTAGATTAACACAAAACCTTCATCCTGGGCAGAGGACAATGTTTGCCCATGGCTAGTTTCACTTCACTTCACTGTCCATCAGCATCTGAGAGGAGGTTACCCTCTTCCCATCCCAACACTGTTAAATATCAGGCTTGGAAATAACCCTGAAGAAGCATCTTGAAGAAGCATCTTGAAGAAGCAAGCAATCAAGAAGTGGAACCATCAAGAAAATCATATTCTTCAGTTGTAACTCTTCTTTCTCTCAACACACACCACATGACTGTGGTACAATGCAATCCGTCATCATCTATTTTTTAAAAATCTTATTTAAAGCTGTGCTCAGCAATTTTCCAGCTATATAATGGCAGAAAAATAGTCGAGTCTGGACCCAACAATCAAGTTGTGATACAATGACACGTATAAACCAAGTCCGCAAGCCTGACCACCCAATCGTGTTAGTAGCCTCTTACAACAAGCATTAGCTGCTGACCACACACGGCACTGACTACACTGGCACCGACCACACCGGCACCGACCACAAGTTACATACTTTGTTGCTTCACAGTGGGTGACGTAGTGACATGAATGTATGTAAGATTCAGCCTACAGCTGTGTTTATGACGTTACTCATTCAAGTGCATCTTTCAGTTCCCCCATGTCAACGTTCTCAATGTGGACACTTGTGTCTGTCTCCATGTTGGACTGGTGCCAGTGTTTGGGTTTCCGGCGACCCCGAGGTCTCTGGAAGCTCCGTGTAGACCCATGACCAAAACATATATTCTGAGGCACTCTGGAAAATAACACAACAGTCTTGTAAACAGAACATAGACCAGTGAGACAGTGAATTATTTGGTGATCCTACACAAAGCGTAAGTTCGCTTTCTGAAAGATTTTATCAGAATTCGGGTCTAATGTTTTTGCTAATCTCACTGTTTTGCTACTGATTAAGTCATGGTTTCCAAAAACATTTCTGCCAAAGAGAAGAGAAGCCCATGGAAGACATATCCAGTTTTTCAATTTGACTTTTTTAAAATTCAAAAGAATACATTTTCTTCATTTCAAACTACAATTTGAGACTGACAATATGAAGGACGGACATTATAATAACCATGCTTGTATCCTATTAATTTCACAAAACTCAAGATTACAGCAGTCCTTGTTCTTGTTCAGGAATTAAATACATTCTAACATATATTACTCAAAATTAGTATCACAAATATTCATGAAGTAATCTGTACCAGTCTGCAGTCTACTGGGTATCAGTTGACTGTGCTGAGTACTTACTTGTAAGTGAACACACGTCTGACGACGCCTTCTTGGGGAATGTTTTCCTTCTCCACCATGGTCACCTCCATGTCATCACCAGCCTCATTCTGGCCACCAGTTCCTGAGTCCCCCGCGGCCTGACTCTGTCGATCACTTGCACTGTTAACCCTGGTCTGACTCTGTCGATCACTATCCATGTCACCCCCTGCCTTACTCTGCCTCACAGCTGCCTTACTGAAATCACACATCAACATAAACCTTTAGACCATTCCTGTTGGAATTCAGTTCGTGCATTTAAGGTGTTTCAGGTTTGTGTATTCTGATCTACAAGTCAGGACAGGGTATGACATCAGACATCATTCATTATTGTCACTCATGTCCAACTTGGAAACATCATCCACATGCCCCAGCAGGCCCTCGAACATCACAACCTCGATAATCACAACCCCAAACACCACAACCCCGAACATCACAACCCCAAACACCACAACCCCTGAAAACCACAACCCTGAACATCACAACCCCCAACATCACAACCCCCAACACCACAACCCCCAAACAACACAACCCCCAAACACCACAACCCCAACATCACAACCCCCAACATCACAACCCCCAACACACAACCCCCAACACCACAGCCCCCAACACCACAACCCCCAACAACACAGCCCCCAAACATCACAACCCCCAAACATCACAACCCCAAACACCACACCACAAACATCACCCCCAACAACACAACACCAAACCCCCAACACCACAACCCCCAACAACACAACCCCAAACACCACAACCTCGAATACCACAACCCCCAACACCACAGCCCCCAACACCACAGCCCCCAACAACACAACCCCCACACAGTTCCTTTGAATACCACAGCCCCACAACCAACACCTGAACACCCATAGCCCAAACCAACACAACCCCCAGCCCCAACACCACAGCCCCCAAGCATCACAACCCCAACACCACAACCCCCCACACAGCCCCCAACAACACAACCCCCAACACCACCAACACCAAGGCCCCCAACAACACAACCCTGAACAACACAACCCCCAACACCACAACCTTGAATACCACAACCCCAGAAACCACAACCCCCACACCCACACAACACAACCCCCAACACCAACACAGCCCCAACACCACAACCCCCAACATCACAACCCCCAACAACACAACCCCAACAAACACCACCACACCCCCCAACACCACATAACAACACAACCCTGAACACCACAACCCCGAACACCACAACCCCAAACATAACAACCTCGAACATAAGCCTCAGACATAACAACCCCAACATAAAGCCTCATTAGTTAATGTTGCTGTCATGGCAACACAGATTATTACAACACTGACACCAGTTCCATAAGGATCTCAGACAGTATATTCTATCAACTTATTTTGTCTGAGGTGCGGCATCACCTCACCCTGGTTTAGCTCTATCAAATCTGTAGTTGGCGGGGTACTTGTGCTTCTTGACCATGTGGTTCTTCCGGATCTTCGGGGCAGCGAACTTCTGCTCACATCCTTGAACCAGACATACAAACTGAAACAGTCAACACTCAGCACCTTAGACATCTCCTGTCTACAAGACATTCATCTCTGTTGATGGTGGGCACCATACACAAACACACAGGTGAGTGATATGGGTTCAACATGGAGATTGCTTCCATATAACATAGTGCATGGTTGTGTGTACAGCTCACACATGAGAAAGGCAAAGCACAAAAAAAAAATGAAAATTTAGCCGAGGGTCTTTTATTGCAGATTTACATTGATCTCAAAAACGTTCAAAATGAAACCAAATTCCTGGAAATCAGCAGAAAATTCTCATGTCTGACAGCTGCTTGTTTGTTCTGTTTGTTTGCTGTTTATTGCCGCACTCAGCAATTTTCCAGATTTATAATGGCAGTCTGTAAATAATCTTGACGATCCAGTGATAGACATAATAAGGCCAAATAATGTTGTGGTTTCGATTACACCTCTTTGAAATTGTTTTAGAAGCAAAGTACAAACTAATAACACATTTATAAATGTGTAATTGTTTATTCAATCAGCTTGCAGCTATCATGTCGACTTTCTCTATCAGAATGACCGATGTCTGTCGGCGATGGGAAAAAACAATGGTATCTGAAAGCTTATTTTATTCATACCACCTAAAAAAAGATAGGGTCAGCACCAGAACTCAAGGGTCGGTCGGGTAATCGGAACGCAACATTTTTTTTTAGGCCTAAGCATAGATCTACACATTTGGGATATGACCTGCATCAACCAAGTCAGTGGGACAGACCACCTCTTACGACAAGCATGGGTTGCTGAAGACCAATCACCAATGCAATACTTACAAGAACACACTGTGGTTAAAGAATAAGGGAGGTAACTCTAAATGCCTCACCTTATCCCCAGACTGGAGTGAGAAGAGAGGATCATGGGCTTCTCTCAGGTGTATCTCCAGTAAGTGGTTGGACGGATAGGAGCGTCGACACTCGCTACAGGTGTGACGGTGGACACTGTTGTAGTGACTCTCATACCTGGGACAGAGGAAGGTGGAAACAGTGAGTCTTATCTCAAAGAGGGAAACTGGAAACACACCATTATGGAGCATATGGATGTTTTTGACATGCACGTATGATGCTTTCACCTTTGTATCCTTTCATTCATTTCACCGATGAAGGAGTAAGAATATAGCCTGAAATCTTATGTTATAGAAGTAGACATCCTTAAATTTTCCCCTTTATGTATATCACTTTAAATGTCATTCAAAGACTCTGAAACATTTTGTCATGTCAGAATGGAGTGCGATCCAAATTAGCAAAGGGTATTTATATCAGTTACATCAGACTGGGCAGATGATGTGGTACAGAAGCAGGACGTGAAGATCCAAATGTTCCCAGTACTGACAAACCATAATCAGAGCAATGGTCTCAGACTCTTGGAGAGAATCCGGATAAAGGATGTTGGAAAAGGTAGTAGCACACAATAACCAGCACACAAACTGTCCTGGTGAAGGGCACAGTTTATAAGAATGGTGTATGAAATGAGACAGGGACACCGTGATACTGCTGGAATATTGCTTAAAGGGGCATGAAACTAAACTCACTCACTGTTGTCAGGTGCTGCAGTTATAACTCTTTAATTGTATTGTGGCTCCCTGTATATAAACAAGCCTGGACCACACAATCTGGTGACTGAAGAAACAATCCACGCCATCAGGGCTTGATAACAACCCCAACCAAGACACACATCCTGACGACCGATCAAGATACCTGACTCCCATAACCAGTCTCAGTCGCACATTCTATCCCAGAATCCCTCTAGTGTTAATGTACAAATGGGTACACTCACCCCAGGAGTGTATCGAAGGTCTCGGGGCATCCTGCTATGCTACAGGGGAACAGAGGTATCCTGAAACACAAGCCAGTAACACTGAGGATTCATCTGATAATGTACAAAACTTTATCAACATGATCAAGTCCTAAGTCCTAGGGACTATATATGGTGACACTCATATGTGTAGGGGTGTAACGATGCACCGAACTATCGATGGACTGCAATTGTTGAGTCTCCGATAGCAATTAATCGATGGTAGAAACCGAAAAACTATCGATGCATCGATAGTATGTGTGACTATTGATAGTTTAGTGACTGACTTCCGTTGATAAATGCGCAGCACAAAATACAGGAATTACCAAATTCGTTCACTTTGATATAGAGGTATCCACCCCTGTTACCTCTTAAACAAACTAGGGGCTGTGGGGTAGCCTAGTGGTTAAAGCGTTCACTCGTCACGCCGAGGACCGGCGCCCGAAGACAGGGTTCGATTCCCCACATGGGTACAATGTGTGAAGCCCATTTCTGGTGTCCCCCGCTGTGATATAGCTGGAATATTGTTAAAAGCGGCGTAAAACTGAACTCACTCACTCTTAAACAAACTTGTTTGAAGTTTCTTGTCAGTATCAAAAGAGACTGAGACTACTTCAACATGTTAGTATTTCATATAAACTATACATTCATTTGGGAAATGACTTCAATGAGACAATTCAAGGAGAAAAAAACTCTTGCAATAGTATTGCAATAGTTGGTTGCAATAGACTATCGCTATCGCAATAGTAACTTGCAATAGCTGTTTCTCCCTCAATAGTTACCCCTAAATATGTGTGATGCTCTCTACAAATGTTCAGTACACAGTAAACATGGTAACCTTTAAACAAAAGATGCTTAACACAGACATCTTGCTATGAACCACTTTCAGAATTATTTTTGTTATCATCCAGTTTAAGAAAACAAAATGCTGTCAGTTGACATGGAGGGTTATCATCAGTTGTGTTCAATGTTAGTGTATGTTGGGTGAAGTGTATCTCACAATAGACATAAAGTGGTTTCCCTAGCTCAAGCTATTTCCTCAGTCTGTCATGAGACTGACAGAATAGTATGACATGATGTCACACTGTGATGCATGAGCAGCGACATTTCGGTATAGAGCTCCTGACAACTAGTGTTGGGAATCGGAAACCAAATCCACTATCGATTATCGGAGGATTGTGGTGAACAATTATCGATTACAATCGAAATATATACATTTTTAATGGAATCACCAATTTTAAGGGTTTTCCCAGTTTTTTTCTAATTCATGGTTTTTTATAACTAATGCTGTCATGCAATGAAATGCACGCATGCAAGAAAGACACTGGAATTGTAATTAAACAATAAAAGTGGTTAAAAATTTACAATGTGCATAGCTTTACACTGTTGATCGATGTTTGTTCGTGAATATTCGTCAAATGTGATGGTTAGTTTACTTCATTCAAGGGTGTTATACAAAAACAACAAAATTCTGATTAATCAAAAATATGTTTTTTACAATCAATAATCATTTTTAATCCTTCTTTCGATTGATTTTCGATTATTTTCAATCATCGGAACATCACTACTGACAACGGTACAAGAATCTATACCAAAACATTTCATCATATGTCATCCATAAGTATCATCATGATCATACCTTTCTTATTATTCTATCTTATCCACTTCTAAAAACACAGTCAGACTACCGGTCACTGTTGGTATCTGTGGGGTGCACTGTCAGTATAACCTTATTAATTATTTTATTTACTTTTCCTGCAAAGTTGTTCCCACTCACCTCTTGCTGTCCTCTTTGTCTGTCTCCTGGGGCAACTGTTTGACGGAGTAACAACAGAATCGGTCGCCGTCCTCAAAGAACTGGTCTCGTATGTCTCGTGGCCTCTTCTGGGGTCTCCACTGCCAGACTGAGGTCTGGGTCTCCATCAAGCTGGAACATACACAACCCATTGGAGATAGTAGAAACAATCCATTAACTTTTCAGTTCTAGAGATTCCATTATTAGATTTCAATTATTTTTAATGACTTTAGCAAGCACCCATCAACATGATTCAACTGAACAAAGATTCATAAAAGAAAAGTATTTGTTGGTCACCTGAGTCATGAACAACTGCGGTCACGGACTAATTATTGCCAACAACCTGTGACGGTACTTGCACAAACATGTCTTCTTTTGCTGTTGCTCATTTCATGGAAAGACTTCCACTCGCATCCCCCATTAAATTTCATTCTAGCCAAATAATGTCACCTGAGTATATATCCCTCATCTGATAAGGATGAGTTTTAACATGTTTCTTTAATTATATCTGAACATACTGAAAGACATATTCAACTTCTAAAAATGCCACTCAAAGAATTTTTCCTTATCGTTAAAACTTAGGGGGGATATGAGCGGAAGTCTTACCCGGATATGAGCGGAAGTCTTACCCAGTTAGCATTGTTAGTCTGCAGGAATGTTCTATTTCCAGTAACTCAATACTAACTGCTTTGAATTGATACCTCTCTTTGGGGACAAGCAAAATCTGACAATAAGATAAACTATTAATTATAGTTTAATTCTTTAATTCAATACTTCATTAATAGCACTGCAAATGTCGGTAACTGGCGGCTAGTACATGTTGTTGTGAACTCAAATCTTGACAGTCATAATTTTAGGTTTTGACATTTTAGACCTCTCTACACACTCTCAGATTGAACAGGTGAAACTGTTTTGTCACATATAACATACCAGAGTTACTTCCCCTCCTCTTCTGAGCTTGCGAACGCCTTCGTGAATTAAAATACAATCCAACTTCGTATTAGTGCTAACCCTGTACAATTAATGATATGAACCAGACACAGACACGGTTTTGTTTCGGGAAAGATTTCTGAAATACGTGATATGGGCACAGAAAACAGTTCACTTCTCCGCCAGAGGGAACGATAGTCTGTCCATTAAGTCATCAATTTTGTCCTGTAATATTTCAACAATATCCGCCGAAATAAACATATGAGTGTCGTCTAGGTCTTGTAACACAAACTTCTTCCCAAAGCGTTGGTATCGTCCAAATGTAGCAGGAACTGTTTCATCGCCGGGTCGCACTCGACCAACACGCCTTTCATAACATTCACCATCTTGGCGGGCGGTGTTGTGTGTAATAATAGCCCGTGGAATATGTGCCCCTCAAAACACGAAAAGTCAAGGACGAAATTTCATTTGTCTGCTCTGAAAATGAATTGAATTGAAACTATGATCTGATGTCTCATGGTTCAAGTTTCCAAGGTTTTGACAAACAGTTGATCATAAAATTAAAATAAATGCATACATTTCCTATAATAAAATACAACATCTGATGGGTATCTTGGATAATCTTATCCTTGAGAAGTTCGCTTTTTTAGGACATTTTTTACATTTAATACATAGAATGGGTTATGTTGTTGCAAACAGATTTCTGACATCAGTTTACATTAAACAATATATTTTTACACAAACTTAAACAACCTCAGCTTTGTTTTTACAGACACGAAGAAGTGATGGTTAAACAGACATAATCAAATTTAACATTTAACACAGTTCATTCAATTTTCAGTTAATGTAGGTAAAAACAGAACTCGGCATATTTCCTTTTGACCCTCAGTTAAAACGTTGCTTGGGTTTACTTGGATTTCAAAAGCAGCCTCACAAACTATTTCACGTATGTTATAAGCACATTTGAAATGTTTGGGAAAAATCCTTTACCATACCTTCAAATGTAACATTTCCTATTACAGCGTGTAATTTATTGGTTTAATTAAAACAGATTCACGAAGACTGATATTTAAACCGTCTTGACATCTGTAGATTTGTAATATATGTGGGAATGTATGTAGCATGAATTTACTTTATGTACATTTGATTCCTTTTATGGCCGTTTCCAGGTTTTAATGTGTAATCACAGCGTGGGATGTGTGAGAAGCTGACTGTACCCTGCAGTCTGTAGGTGGTGCCCTATATCAATAAACACCGGTCGGTCACACCCCGTCAGCCATTATATAGGAAACGCACAGGGTAAATGTCACAGTGGAGGGCACATGCACAGGTTATTCAAATGTCAGAATATTTCAATTTGCTCAAATCATTTCTCCAATTTTCATATATTAATATCGACGGAATCTCTAAATACATATGGCCAACACGTTTCCACAATTGGATAAATCTGATATTATTATATAACCCCTTATGTGTTTTTACCTTAGTTTATTTACCCCGTCATTAAAATTAATATCGTGAAGACCAATGGATGAAAATGGGTGAGATCGGTTTCTGTAAATATGGTTTAGCAGCTTGAAAGGAGAATAAGGCAACTGCTGTTTTTTGCTTGAGAATGAGATTATTTATTTGGGTTGTCTTCATATCTTCAGGGGCGGTGGGGTAGCCTCGTGGGTAAAGCGTTCGCTCGTCACGCTGAAGACCCGTGTTCTATTCCCCACATGGGTACAATATGTGAAGCCCATTTCTGGTATTCCCCGCCGTTATATGGCTGGAATATTGCTACAAGCGGCGTAAAAACCCAACTCACTCACTCACTCATATCTTCACAACAGTCAAGTAGGGACGTGACGATGGCGGGAAGGGGGGTCACTATCCTGGAGATTTCTTCCATGAAGTATATGGATTCCGTCGCGAACTTGCTAAGTGTGTGGGAATATGCTCTCTCTATATAAAATTAATTGTTTTAAACTATTCACGTGTCACGAATAACAATTCCGACATCAAAGCACTGTCTGTTCTATTTTCACTCCCTACTGATAAATATTGAAGTGGTCCGTTTTATATACAGGGACAGTCGGTCAAGTACTATGTTGTACTATAACATGCATTTTTCAGTTATTACTTTTATAACATTCGACCGCTAACGGACAGCGAGTAGCAAGTTAATAATGTCTCCCTTAGTACTCTTTTATGTATATGAACTTCTCTTGTAATATATAAAATGCAAGCTCGCTCTGGTCCGCATGCACTGTGGTATTGATTAGCACACACAGTTCCCATCAAAGCACATACTTCCTCACAAAGAATTACCTAGTTTGCTTCACCCAAATTTCCTCCATTATAAGACTAAACAACTCTCGATACGTATATCTTCATGTATTTGATAGTGTGTTAACTTTACTCTGCTCTCTGCGTATAATGCACGTTTAACGAGAGAAATCAAAATATAAAGATGTTATTTGTCTCTACTAGGCTATACCCTGCTCCGGCATTAAGCCGTAACAACAAGGTCAAGTTGCCTGGCTCTGTAAAACTACTTAGGGCGGCCAAGTAGTTGTCTAACATGCGCGAAAAAAAAGTATATGTTTCATTTATACGTCCTACTTTTGCGTACACCAAATATCTTCGCCGTGACGTTGCTGGAATATTGCTGAAATTTTGGTGCGCCGTGCGTTGCTGGAATATTGCTAAAAGCGGCGTAAAATCAAACTCAGTCAGTCAGTCAGTCTGCACACTCCCACAACAAACTGACTTTATAACTAAATGGTCGCCAATAAATGATAATAGTGGTCATGGAATAAATGTGTCAACTGCATTATGATCAAACGCGGTACACCACTTCGGTTTCGTTACATTCGGGACATAAATCCCGGAAGTGTCACCACCATGGGCGATACGGGCAATTAGATAGCCATCAAACAGGGCCATCTTCATCCCTATACATGACGCAGGTTTAACTGGCGTCTTCAGCCAGGTGCTATGGCGTTAGGAGACCACCTGTAGCATCCCCCGGACCTCCATCCAGCTTAAACACTTATATATTACCTGTACAGGGTTAGCGACAAGGTGTGATGTTTGGACGAGCCGTATTAGCCATCTGTGGTACGGTTTGACTTATTTAAGATTTATGCTATTTTGTTAAATTCATAATCCTTTTTTCATGTGGTCTTAAGCGTTTGTATTATATCTATATGCAAACAGGTAGATTTCATCGGGACATGGGGTGTTGGATAGGCCTGTGGTTTTCCCGCTACACCGAAGGCCCGAGAGTCGAGGCCCACACAGGTGTAGTGCGTGAAGCCCATTTCTGGTGTTTCACGCAGCCATGTAGTTGAATATTGCAGAAAAGAGGTATATAACTATTTTCCAATCATGTTTAGAGAAATATTGTTTTTACGCCACATATTCCGGCCCTTCCTGTTCACAGGTGTGTGATCGCCCCCAGATGATGAGGAAGAGTGGATGCTTAGATCTGAATCTTTGCATATTCACGATTTTGTTTCCTGATCAGTTACGTTTGTGAAAGCCGTGCCTGGATCGAGAAGTAATTCTTTTACAGTACTTTTGTGAAGAGGTTGAAACCTGGTACTGGTGGATAAGGTGCTGACCGGGGAACCTTTCATACCAGAAAACTTGAACCTGTAAAGGAACCTTGCACGAAGAGTATGGGACATCGCATGGGACATCTTTTGGTCCGTGTTGCACTTTTTATATGTGCCATAGGAGTGACACGAACTCAGAATGCTGATGGTTTGGATCAGAAACACAATCCCGACAACATCAGCTCGGCGTCTCAAAGTGACGCCAACCTGGACAACATGTTCACATCCCTGGAGTCGCCAATCTTCGCCTTTGAGAAGGAACTGGACGATGCCATCAGACGTCTCGGTCTGGACGACCAAACCTTTTTTGAAACAGGTTAGTTATTGTGACACTTTTTGCATAAATTAATTGATTATTAATAATTAACAATCAGGCACGATGCCCTGTTACTAATTTCAGATGTTTCGCAGCATCAGTGGCAGTACGTACTCGTATATGTGACTCATGCAAATAAAAATGTATCCAATACATTTTTATAACTACGTCATGTATTCCCTAATGCTATGTCTTTTATGTCATTCATAAAATGAATGAACATGTAGAATAGAATAGAATAATACTTTAATGCCTTTTCAGGAATTTGTGTTACATCAGCAGAGCTACTGACACATTAGAGAGATAGCAAACATATTTACATAAATTCTTTGATTTAGGTATCTTCACATTTGTTTAAGAGAGATATGGTACTTGGAATAAAGGATGTACGGGCTCTCTTAGTTTTCACAATTGGAACTTTGTATCGGCGGCCTGAAGGGAGGAGGTTGTATTCCGAATTTAAGTAGTGAGTACGGTCAGATATGATTTTGACAGCTTGATTCACGATTTGCCGCTCATATATTGATGATAAACATTCAAATCTGACTCCAGCGATTTTACTTGCAGTGTTAACAATTTTGTCTATTTTAGATTTGAGATGAACTGAGAGAGACCCGTACCAACAATGGAAGGAAAATGTTAAAATACTCTGAATAAATGCTACATAAAAAGATGACATCACAGATGGGTTAACATTAAAAGATCTCAGTTTACGCATGAGATGAAGACGTTGTTGACACTTTTTGTATAGGGCTTCAGTGTTAGAGTACCAGTTCAGCTTAGAGTCAATGAAGGTTCCCAGATACTTATACTCCGACACTGTCTCAACACATTCACCGTTGATTATCACTGGAAGCATTTCTGTGGGTTTACTCCGAAAGTCAATTATCAGTTCCTTTGTTTTTGTGACATTTAAGAGTAAGTGGTTTTCAAGTCATGTGACTTGATTTGAAATGTATCTGACAATGTAAACTTATTACGAACTACTGTTATAACGAACTAACATAAGCCTTCTCTATAACTGTGGTTTACAGCACCTTGTACGAGGGTAAATTAACTGCCAGGCAAAGACAGTCCACAACCATATTTAATGGTTGCTACAAATGAAATAAACTCAAAATGGTTATTTGATAATGGTATACAGGCGCGTAGCAAGCCATTCTTTTTCGCGTAAGCCCGTTAGGTTGCAAAGCTGTATATTTAGATAGTATTGAGGGCTTGCCCAACCTTTTTAGCAAAAATCAGGTGTAAACCCGGGGTTTTTTTAATAATGGTTACGCCCCTGGTATACTCGATACGGGTATTATACAAGTAGTTAGACATTGTGTTTCAGTAAGGGTTTTCATCCGAATAACGTTTTGACAACGTTTGTAGCTTTTTTGGGTCATTTTTCAAGCCTATACCTATCTGCCTACCAGTTCAGATCAATATTCATCTTTGTTCTATCCACAGGCGTTGATTTCTTCGGCGGATCTTCTGCTATCGCCCTTCATTCGATGGTAATCAACACCAAGGCCGAGGCTGTGAGACTCGGCATCACAGAGAGACAAAGGATATACGCCATTAAAGCTGTCTCCAACAGGTAACCAGGGGCGTAGCTACCATTATAACAAAAGCCCGGGCTTACACATGATTTTGGCTAAAAAGGTTCGGTAAGCCCTAAATATAAAGCTTTGTAACCTATCGGGCTTACACGAAAAAAATGCCCAAACATTTTTTCCAAAGATTCATTTCTGACTGAAGATGAATGTTCTCAAAGAGTATTTGAAGCCTCTGGGATTTTTAAATGCCTTTTAAATGTCTGTCCTTTGCAAAATATTTTATGCTGGTCGGGTGTTCTCTTTCATTTAAGTTTTTTTCTGGCTGCAGAACTGGGCTTCACGCATAAATATTAATGAAATAAGAAATGAATTGTATACATATGCTTCCATTTATACGTTCCCTTACTTATTTCCATGAGTATACGTTTGAAGGAAACGTAAGAAATAGACATTATATTATACATATATTCAGATGCTTGAAATGACGTTTGATTTCACAGCCCCACTTTTGTCAACTCGAGTCGGTCTGATGTCCTCTCGGAACTGCGGGATTTCTTTTCGGAGAGCGATTCTGACTTCAGAGACTTTTTCCAAGACGTGGGAAAATGTCCGACCGACGAGGTGGTCACGTGTGACCCGAAGTCTCGTTTCCGTGAATCTGACGGGAGTTGCAATAACTTCAAGCATCCAAGATGGGGGAAGTCCTTCACCCCTTTCAGAAGGTTCATGCCTCCACAATACGATGATGGTACTATGGCATTTTGTTTTATTTACTTGACACTCGGGTTATTAGAAAAAATCACACACCCCAAGAATACAATAGAACTCAGTTGTCTGTTTTTTCTGTTACTTATCTTCGTTATGTCAAAAAGCTCGGAAGAAATCACAATCGGCGAAAGTAACCTTTGACGTAAGCTATGCTCTTTTCTTTTGTAGACAATATTTATTCTCCAGATAAGACCCATTTTCAGGATGTATTCATAATGAATTTCAGAACCTAAACTTTAGAAAAAAGCCTGCACGAGGTAATGAACGAATGCGAAGAATGTAGACTGTTTACAAAGAACATTCAATATGTGAATTGTTATTGTTGATGTACTGCACTTTCCGAAACTCTCATGTTCTCTGTGATGTTTACTCTGAAATACATTGCATGATGAATACTCATACAGTATCCAATTTAGAATTTACAACTACTTTCCAATAACATATGTTACATGTGACCACTTTATACAAGCCATTATGTATCCTTCTTTCCAAACATAGTGTCTAGAACCAGCAAGACGTGAATCTAGTGTTGTGAGTTCGCCCCAAAGTCATCCCTTTACCCACAGATGATACAGACCGTTAATATCGCCTTCTTATTAATCATTCTGTTGATTCAAGTGCAACAATGTAACATAGAATAGATATATAGACTATTGTCCTACCTTTGTGCAGGGTACAGCAAGAACAGAGTATCCATATATAGAATCCGTAACTGCCGGTTAAAAGAAGGTATACACCCATGATTGAATACACCAAACGGTGATGTATTTATCTGACACTGGTATACGACTGTTTTAAGCCAAGTTAAGTTTTGGGCAAATCCAATATTCACGTGATTACTTCTTTTGGCCTGCAGTTTATGTTAAACCAACTTTTCATATAAACTTTGCTTAAGGTTATTTTTGTATGAACAGGTGTGTCAAAGCCACGGGCCCGTGGACGAGATGGTTCTCCCCTCCCGAACCCTCGCCTCGTGAGTCACACCCTCCACGCCAGTGACGAGAACGTCCCCGATTCCCCATCCATGAGTCACATTGTGATGCAGTGGGGTCAGTTTGTTGACCACGACATCACCAGTACACCAATACACACTGGTAGGTCAGTTTATACACCACGACATCACCAGTACACCAATACACACTGGTAGGTCAGTTTATACACCATGACATCACCAGTACACCAATACACACTGGTAGGTCAGTTTATACACCACGACATCACCAGTACACCAATACACACAGGTAGGTCAGTTTATACACCACGACATCACCAGTACACCAATACACACAGGTAGGTCAGTTTATACACCACGACATCACCAGTACACCAATACACACTGGTAGGTCAGTTTATACACCACGACATCACCAGTACACCAATATACACACAGGTAGGTCAGTTTATACACCACGACATCACCAGTACACCAATACACACTGGTAGGTTAGTTTATTGACCACGACATCACCAGTACACCAATACACACAGGTAGGTCAGTTTATTGACCACGACATCACCAGTACACCAATACACACAGGTAGGTCAGTTTATACACCACGACATCACCAGTATACCAATACACACTGGTAGGTCAGTTTATACACCACGACATCACCAGTACACCAATACACACAGGTAGGTCAGTTTGTTGACCACGACATCACCAGTACACCAATACACACTGGTAGGTCAGTTTATACACCACGACATCACCAGTACACCAATACACACAGGTAGGTCAGTTTATACACCACGACATCACCAGTACACCAATACACACACACAGGTAGGTCAGTTTGTTGACCACGACATCACCAGTATACCAATACACACAGGTAGGTCAGTTTGTTGACCACGACATCACCAGTACACCAATACACACAGGTAGGTCAGTTTATTGACCACGACATCACCAGTACACCAATACACACTGGTAGGTCAGTTTATACACCACGACATCACCAGTACACCAATACACACTGGTAGGTCAGTTTATACACCACGACATCACCAGTACACCAATACACACAGGTAGGTCAGTTTGTTGACCACGACATCACCAGTACACCAATACACACAGGTAGGTCAGTTTGTTGACCACGACATCACCAGTACACCAATACACACAGGTAGGTCAGTTTATACACCACGACATCACCAGTACATCAATACACACTGGTAGGTCAGTTTATACACCACGACATCACCAGTACACCAATACACACACTGGTAGGTCAGTTTATACACCACGACATCACCAGTATACCAACACACAGGTAGGTCAGTTTGTTGACCACGACATCACCAGTATACCAATGCACACAGGTAGGTCAGTTTGTTGACCACGACATCACCAGTATACCAATACACACTGGTAGGTCAGTTTATACACCACGACATCACCAGTACACCAATACACACTGGTAGGTCAGTATAAACACCACGACATCACCAGTACACCAATACACACAGGTAGGTCAGTTTGTTGACCACGACATACCAGTACAATACACACAGGTAGGTCAGTTTATACACCACGACATCACCAGTACACCAATACACACTGGTAGGTCAGTTTGTTGACCACGACATCACCAGTACACCAATACACACTGGTAGGTCAGTTTATACACCACGACATCACCAGTACACCAATACACACAGGTAGGTCAGTTTGTTGACCACGACATCACCAGTACACCAATACACACTGGTAGGTCAGTTTATACACCACGACATCACCAGTACACCAATACACACAGGTAGGTCAGTTTGTTGACCACGACATCACCAGTACACCAATACACACAGGTAGGTCAGTTTGTTGACCACGACATCACCAGTACACCAATACACACAGGTAGGTCAGTTTGTTGACCACGACATCACCAGTACACCAATACACACCGGTAGGTCAGTTTGTTGACCACGACATCACCAGTACACCAATGCACACAGGTAGGTCAGTTTGTTGACCACGACATCACCAGTACACCAATACACACAGGTAGGTCAGTTTGTTGACCACGACATCACCAGTACACCAATACACACAGGTAGGTCAGTTTGTTGACCACGACATCACCAGTACACCAATACACACAGGTAGGTCAGTTTATACACCACGACATCACCAGTACACCAATACACACAGGTATGTCAGTTTATGCTCACCTTCAGTTAATGTTCCCGTTAATGGACATCACGTAACTTATTGAGAGGAAACATCGGCCCAGGAGACACCGCCAACACTTGATATATCCCTTTTAACGCTGCCATTGCAGGGCTGAATGGTTCCATTGTCAGATGTTGTATTGATGACCTCCCGCCAGGCACCTCCGCAGACATTGTCAAAAAGATCGCAGACAGGTTTGTGTTTTTGTTTTGTTAGCAATATCTCGTAAATATTCGAGTCTGGACCAGACATTCCAGTGATTGATATTATGAACAACTATCGATTGGCACGATGCCATGCCATTAACCAATTTGGCCACTTCCAGAGAAACTTGAACAGTGGATTACGAAACGTATCCAAACACTTAATTTGACAAAATCTTTGATTTGGTTTGGGTTTTTAGGTAAGAACCCATTATTGAACCACATAATCTTATCTGCTAAGAGATATATTTACACTTGCTCTTTGACAAAAACAATTCCAAAAGTTGATAATTACTTAAGGATATTGAAAGACATATTTACCACTGAATCATTCATCGCCAGAAGAAATAATAATGTTGAAAGCTTTTTAGTCAAATGGTTTCCTCTCATCCCTGAATTTAACCCTGAATGACTATTAAACAAAGAACATATCACTGATATTGATATTCAATGCACTTAGTGTACTATATCGCTATTGAGCCCACTAGCTTGTATATGCACACATTCCTCTATATGCTTATTCTCATCATGTTTTTGTGCTCATCACATTGGGAACAATAACAAAAAAAAAAAAATAAATAAATAAATTTGGCCACTTGATCCATACGGTCGCCTCTTCCGTACAAGGGTTACAAGTTCGAACCGGGAATTCCCAGAGGTGCAATCATGTATAGTAATATATAACTGGCTACAGGTAAATATTCCAAGATAAGGTAAGATATATTCAGCATAAGTAGTGAAAGGTCACGAAGGTGTGTAGAGCGTCACACATAAACATATCCCAACAAGCACTGATCGGTCTGTACATGTGGACAATATGATTCATAATTAAGAGACATGAGATGTGCATGATGTGTTGATAGGATTTTAGTCAACACCAGTTGGCCTATATTGTTTTCATATCTTAAAATGAACTCGTACACTTTACGTTGTTGTCTTGACAAAGCAGTGAATTTATTTGATATATTTATGGCACATTGTCGATGAAAAATGAAACTTTTCTGTTGCAGGGATGTCTGTTTTCCCATCCCCATTCCGCCCAACGACCCCAAGTTCCGGAACAGGACGTGCCTCAACTTCGTACGCTCCATACAGGTTGTTAATGCCGACTGCCAGTTTGGTAAGATTTGTCAATCCACATTTGGTCACATGGAATAACAAATGCTGTTGTATCTTTCTAAACCAGTATGTAAATATATGTCATGAATATTCATATCTGCATCTACATTAAACAGACACGGTTAGGTACACCAGAGGTTAGAGTTCCTGGGTTCGAATCCCCACATGTACACGCGGTGATTGTGTACTTCAGACCATGTATGGCGGCCTTAAAATCTATCAAAAGAACAGGAAAAACTATGATCAAACAGCCTTATATTTAGGATAATTATAGACAAATGCTTCCTCTCTGAATACTTAGGATTTTGACAGAAACAAGTAACTCCATTTACCTGGAAAAGAGGCCCCAGTATGCTGAGGAAAATCTTGACTTGCTTCATTTAGGACTTGCAGAAAGGGCTGGGCGGAAAGGAAAGGCTGTTCAGGCAGTGTTAAACAGACTGGGATATTATTGTTACATGTTGTATACCTAGCTATTGTGTCTATGACAGAACCGGTGGAGCAGTTGAACCAGATCACCGCCTTCATCGACGGGTCTCAGGTGTATGGATCTACAAGGAAAGAACAAGATCAACTCAGACTGCATCACAAAGGTGAGTTAGTAAGTGAGTTAGTTTTAGCACTATTCCAGCAACATCATGTATGTACAGATGTGGGGAATCGAACCCGAGTCTTCGGCGTGATGACACTGACGAGAAAACGCTTTAACCAAAGTGCCACGCTAAACTATCGCCCCCAATTGCAAAGGTGTACTGGCACTGTGGACTCTCAAAATTACCTGTTTACGCTGAGGCCGTCGCGTTATTACTTCCTTTGGGGTAGGGGTTGGGTTACTGGCAGGTTTTAGGTACTAGTGCTGTGACAAGAGTATGATTCTGTATTACAGAGTATCCGCTCTCTTCGATTCTGTTATATCATTATTTACGTTCTGATTTCCTTCAAGTATTTAGATTTTGTGTGGTAATGTGTGATGTTGCCAGTGAAAAACAGTTAACTGTCATCAACCAGTAACTCGAAACTGCAATTTGTTTCATAAACATCAGTAGTATGCCTTGTCTGACAACGGAGAGTTTAACAACTATAACACTATGTACTTATATAGTACGGCTCATCTCATGGTTTGCAGGCCTGTTCAAGGTTCACGATCTGCAGCTTCTGCCAGAATCAAAGATGAAAAACTGCATTCCTGACAAACCACAGCACTTCTGCTTCCTGGCAGGTAGGTATGACTCAAATAAGAATAGACCCGGTGATGATGATGATGATGATGATGATGATGATGATGATGATGATGATGATGATGATGATGATGATGATGATGATGACGACGACGACGATTTGGAGATTTTAAGTGCGCGTAATGCATATTTCGCAAACGAAAAATAAGCCTTGCGATTTTATGTGTGCTTCCTAAGGCGTTTTATCTCACTGAATAGTGTCACTGATTGTGTGTACTGCTCCTTGGTTAATGGCTGAAAAACAGAATATTGTAGTCATATCTATTTCAAAGATTAACTTCAATTTGATTTTTATGTTTGTAGGTTTTGTGCTTATACCCTACAAAGGACAATGAAGTCAATCTTAAATATAAATTATATCTGAACGTACATAACGTTTTAAAAAAACATAGGATTGACTTGGATATTGCATTAAATAGCAATGTAGATATATTAACATTTCGTTATTGACATGTGACTAATTGTGCATCAATGCGCAGCCAGTAGAGCTACTGCAGCAATCCTTTATGGTTAGATGTTTTGAATACAAAATAAAGATTTGTTCACGACAGTAAAATATTAAAATATAATTGAATATTATTTTCCAAATATTAATTCAGTGGAGGATATACGCATATATTCAATTGAGATCATTTATCAAATGTCCAATGTATTTCATCAGGCGATGAGCGAGTTAATGAACAAATGGGGCTGACCAGCCTTCATACAATATGGATGAGAGAACACAACCGAATCTGCCGTATCCTGAACCGACTTAACCCTCACTGGGGAGATGAGCGGATCTTCCAGGAAGCTAGGAAGATCATTGGAGCTATGATCCAGAAGATCACATATGATGAGTTTCTCCCAGTCCTCCTCAACAAGCCCACCACAAAATACTTCAACCTTGACTCAAGCCAGTGGGGGTATCACAACGTCTACAAAGACAACACTGACCCCAGCATCAGAAGCGCTTTTGCAACCGCAGCCTATCGTCTAGGACATACTCTCATCCGCGGGACGTTCTCCGAGCTGGCGTCACCCTTCTCGATATCTGGACAAGCGACCTTGAAATCTCTGTTCGGAAACACGTCTTTCATCTTGGACACAAGAGGTCAGTCCATCCCGTGGCTGATTGGCGGGATGACCAGGGATCACTCCAGAACGTTTGACCGTTTCATCACACCGGATGTGACAGATAACTTGTTCTTGGACAAGGATGGTAACAGTCTGGACTTGGCATCCCTGAACATCCAGAGAGGGCGGGATCATGGTCTGCCAGGATACAACGCCTGGAGGAGATGGTGCAAGCTGCCTGAGGCTGACCATTTTGGAACCGGAAGTGGTGGACTTATAGATCATCCACCAGATTCTGCTCAAATACTCGGGACTTTGTACAGGTAGATCATTGCTCATTTCAGTAGAAGCATTTGATTGTAAATAAAGTGACCAAACCATTTCCAAAGCAACTGTAGAATGTTTTACAATTGCAACTACATATTATAAGCATGTGTCTATGCATTCTTTCTCGTGGGTGATCCTGTAGTACATTTTCAGATGTTTGGCGCGTAATGCAACCTATACTTCATTGCGTGATTGAGATTTTATGACATTTAGCAATGTTCAAGAAATACTTTGGATGGGTGACCATGTTTGGTGCCTTGACGCCTGAGACTTTCTAAGACTTCAGGCCTGCCCCACATCAAAGCACATGTACACACAGGTGGTCTCACGTTTGGCAAGGGACTACATTGTATTTTGGAAATTGTCTCTGTTCGGTAGTATAGGGCTGCCAGGTGGCATCGAACTGTCTTGTACCTGTTAACGTTCTTGCACCTCACAGGCCTCCACTGACCGGGGTGATAATGTTAGCTCTTTCAGCATAAACCTTGTGTATGGAAGTTAATGAGAACACCTATTAAACCTATTAACCATTGGTGGACTTCAGCTTCAAGAACAAAAGCTCGAACTACTGATCTACCCACCCAACGTTTTACATGATGTCATGTAAATATCTCTTTAATGTTTTAAGGTGCGCTATATGCTTGTACACATCTATGCGCTGTGGTAGCATACAGATGAGGTTGCCAAGCAACCAAACCCTGTCTTGCAGAAGATAACTTGTAGTTCCCTGATTTCAGTCACCCTGACGACATCGACCTATTCCCCGGTGCCATCAGTGAACGCCCCCTCCCTGGAGGTGTGGTCGGACCAACTGTTGCATGCATCATTGGCACTCAGTTCCAGCTCCTCAAAGAAGGGGACAGGTTTTGGTACGAGACAGGGTTGGAGCCAGTCCGCTTCTCTATAGGTGAGGCATTAGGATGTAGTGTCTTCGTTCACGCATTCATATACGTGTACCCTGTTTCATGCCACTACAACAGGCAAAGACCCCGACAATCCAATGTACTTCGCCGTATAATATGACACATCTGTAGGAACGGGGAGAGGAGATGTGGGGAGGAGATACGAAGAAAGGGGTCATGCAAAGAGACGAAACGAGTTGGGGAAGGGGTCAACGTCAACTGTTTCTGGTGGTGGGTAAGTTCGGGGTCACCGGAAAAGATGAGTGACAAAGAGTTGTAAAAATGACCATTATGTATGGCCTGGTCATTTATTATTGGGAGGGGAGTCATGATCGAATGCTGCATTGAGCGAACGTCACTATATGATGGGAATAAGAAAAATACCAAATTCGAGCCAACTCACCCTAACTGTCCGTGGGACTACGGCATTCGTTGGCCTATGAGAAAGTATGGAGTTACGAAAGGTCGTAACGCTACGAACGCTTTGTAAGAAACAAATCCCTGAACCTCCAGGCTAACCTAGGTTTAGGAGAGAAGTTGAAACACAACTCTACTGAACGTAAATCGCTTCAGATATATAGAAATAATACCAGATTAACTGATTACTGCCACAAATGTGGAGTTACGTGTTATTTCAGACAGTTCAAAGACAGATTTCACAGTTTTTCAGATTATGAGAGTTCTATCTAAGCAAGCGATATATAACCGACTTCACATGCGCAGGTACGTCGCAACCTAGAATGTATTATTTTTGTTCCTGTTTCATTGCTCTGCACTTATTAATGTATTTATATTGTTTCAGGTCAGCTCCACTCTCTCCGCTCTGCCTCTCTGGCCAGGGTGATCTGTGACAATGCATACATGCCTCTCATCCAGCCCAGCGCTTTCAGAGTGCCGGACTTCATGTAAGTTGGACCGCAAAGCTGATTGGTAGTTGATTTCTTACCGGACCAATCGGTGGTCTTTCTGGAGTCCAGGGGTTTGGGACTAGTGACTAGATGACACTGGATAGTCGTTAGTATGTCACTTGTTAGGGCTTGAGGGTGTTAGGCACTTACGATAAGGTGTAAAATACCCACGGATGACATGAAATGACAGGAGTCTTTCACTGACAAGGGATGATGAGTGAGTCAATCAACAGACTCACAAGGGCTTCGGACAATTTCGGTTTTGCATTTACTGGGGCTTTGGTGCGGAACTTAGTAACTGAACTAATGGGATTTGGGGGTATCATTCGATAACTGCTGGAATAGCCAACACATGTACTTATGCTTTAAGGGATAGTTTGCTTCACGCACAAAACCATAGGTCGACCATATCACCATTTTCGGTGATCTCCGGCGCTGCACTGTTGCTATGGACGTATTAATTCACGTGTTTTTACAGCCACAACCCACTGGTCCGATGCACAGACCTACCAGAGCTTGACCTGACCTACTGGAGGGAAGTCCGTCCTCTCTGGACCATGTGGTCTATGTGGTCACCGTGCATCAACGGCATGCAGCATCGTCAACGGAAGTGCATCTTCGGATACAGCAAATGTATGGGTCCCGACATGGAGCAGAGGTCGTGCACAATGTTCCCACACATGTCCTTCGGGACATGGATGCTGTGGTCAAGCTGGTCACCTTGTACGAACAACCTTCGACAGAGGCGCAGAGTGTGCGTGCGGAGCTTCATCCCCGTCCACACGTGTATTGGGGATACAGCAGAGATGATGGGGTGTGGTCAGCACCACAAGTTATGCCCGTTCTCCGAGTACAACGTAGCGCAGCAGGCTTGTCTGAGACAATTTTCAGTTCGAAAGAACTTCGGTTGAGGTGTTTTCGATTATTTGAATTCAAATGGTGGGAGTACACTAGGACTGAATTTAATATAATTAAATAAACAATGTCTTCTATGTCTGAATTATATTTGTAAATTGAAGGTTTGAGCGAATTGGATATTATATTTTCATAACACATGATGATCGATCAACGTAATAAATCTTTCTGTTGATAAGTGTTTATATGTGTGGGGAAATAAAATGAAATATTCCTGTGAAAGTATCAGTTTTATTCGGTGTTGTATCATGTTTATGGAAGGAGTATCAAGACGTAACAGGTGTTACACTTGGGATTATACTTTCTCAGAGTCCCGCAATCTCAGAGTCAGGCACCTAATTGCCAGCACACAAATTTAAGTCTACCGTCTAACCCACTGAGCCATCGCGGCTTCCACAATAATGGATGTCGGACAACTGGTAATCTAGACCACGTTTCTTGTCTGGCCTCTGATAAGTATAACCAAGATATGTTTATTCATGTTCAATATCTGGGAGGCAGGGGAGTCTAGTGGTTAACCAACATGCCCAAAACCGTTATCGTATTTACCACGTGGGTACAGAGTGTGGAGTCCATATCTGGTGTACCCGCCGTAATTTTGAAGAAATTTGGTAAAAGCGGCGTAAAACCCAACTCACTCACCTTCTGTATAAATGTTATGTCTCCATGTTACTGCTGACGACAGTGACTGAAACGGACATAAAATATGCTGTCGCTCAGCACGTACAGTGGGGGATGGGTTTGGGGGGTTGTGTGTTCTTCACATTCAAAATTCGCATTCCAATTCTCTTTGATACTAATTCAAATAACTCCTAGATAATAACTATATATGCAAATCTGAATAATCGAAATCACAAACTGTCCGTGGGACTACGGAAGTCTATATTTATATTTGTGAAAATAATTGTCCAAACAGTGATTCGAACTCCTGTGGATTCAATAGTTTGTTTGGTGAAACCAACAGAATTCAATGTGAGAATACTCACATGCAGAATCTATGCTGACAAACGCTGGGAATCATTATCCTGATAAACACTAGACGTCATCACAATTATTAGTTTCACCTCTCTTTTGCCTAGGGGCGTGTTTCGGTGGAAAATTGAGGCTAGTTAATGTCTAGCCTTGCCGTAATAGCAGCCGTATCATACTTAAACGGCCCTTACGTCATCGTTTGTCAGCACTTTAACACCCACGTCTTCTTCCCATCTTGAGCACGAAGATGAACATCCTGACATGTCATCGTTGCTGATGTCTATAATATGAAAAATGTACTGAAATTACATCCCACCCTACAAATGTTTCAATCGGCTGGATTCTTGGCCGTAAATATTCTTCTCTCCAGCATGGTGTGAACGTTCTTACGAATGAGTTAGTTTCACCTCCGGTAGCCTAGTGTTTAAAGCATTCGCTCGCCCGGTTCCGATTCCCAACATGGGTACAGTGTGTGAAGTCCATTTCTTACACGCCCGTGGGTGAGAAACCCACGTGAGAAAACTGGTATCAAACATATGTATCAGATCGATTTCTAATCCCATTATTGGCTACTCCATGGTGATGACCTAGGGTCAGGTTATGACGGACTACTTTCCTGATTAAAATTCACTGATAAGTTGCTCGTGCTTCAATCGAACAGAAACCATATCACAAGAATCTAGTTATTTTGATAAGTACCTGTTCATTGTGAGATCGATTTGTCTCATGGTTTCTTTGATGAATTTATGAAGATGACATTTTTCACTGATAAACATGATTATTCTTTCACTTCCAGCTCCGAGCTTCTATGTGAGTCCAAAGTTACCACAGTCACCATGACAATCAGAACCAAAACACACTCGTTGAAACAATGTACAACATGGAACGTTAGCAAGGGTTCATGACTGCAAATGGTGACACACGTCCTTTCGAAACAATCGAACATGTACAGGAACGGTTGATCTGCACATAAGTCATTGCTTAAGATATTCCCCCGACGCAGAATAATGCAAATTTCATGTCTTCTTATCATGCAGTATGTAATCAACTCACATTTCATACTGACAACTCCGTAAATTCCGTAACATTCCAAGTGGCTGGTTCTGGCTCGGGAAAACAAGAAGGCTGTGGCGAAGAAGAGCATTCCCCGACTGATATTGACGTAACCTCGGTCACATTCATGCACATGTGTACACACGCTCAGTAGTTTTGGCTCCGGTCGATGGGAGAACATTGACCGTAAACTGGTACACAAGTACTGATCCCCAATGTGCAGAGATATCCAATCAATGGATGATGACAACCACCAACTGATAACGATGACGTCACTCGTTCAATTTACTCATCCACATTTACATGTAACATCATGGTGTTACAGTGTTGAATAAATGTTCTGTGATGTTATCTAGTTTGCATTATCATCATCAAAATCTTTATTACGTATGAAGGCCACAGACCCATATACATATTAATATACATATTCGAAACAGGTATGAAAACAGGAAACAATTTCTTAAAAGATAAGCATTTACCTGTCTACCTGAGTAGATTTTCTTACACCCCCAGTGAAAAATATTAGTAACATATATAAATTATGTACATGTATAGCTGAAATGGATTTTGTTTAATAATTTTAATACCTATTTCTATTTTTCTAACTATTCTCTTATTTTGTATGCATAATAGATCAAAAGAGCTAGATTATTTATGTCTTCAGTTTTGTTTGATATTTCTAAACGATATTATATTTACTTGCAAATTCTTAGGCAAAAATCTATCCCGAAGATCTTTATAAGCTGGACATTTCAACAAAAAGTGATATCCATCTTCTAAATCTACTTTACATGCAGGACAATTTCTTTGAGATGCATCAATATTCTGCCACCTACCTACGTTATTATTTAAAGGAGAATCCGAACGAAAACAAAACTTTTGATATATTGTAAAGGATATTCTATAAGTCACCCTCCGTGATTAAAATTGACAAAAAGTTTGTAAACTAGCAATAAAAACACAAAAAACGTACTCGTATTTCCGCCTTTTACGGAAACACCCGACAGTTAATGAGCAGAGGGGGTATCACGTGACATGACGTCATATGTGCCTGTTGCTGATGGCTTCCTCTTTGCTTTTACCTCACAACTTAACAGTGTCCATAGATTTCTGAAGCAGTAAAAGATGTTCCAAACCGAAAACAACGTTATAGCGAAACGTTTTCAAGCTCATGTGAAATCTCCTACTGATTTTGATAATATATATCTCATGGGTACCAGTGGAACTGCCCCAGCTACAAAATGCCCCAGCAAATTTGGTCATTCATTCTAATTTGGTCAAATTTATTTAAAATGATTAAATATATGCCGTAAATGCATAGTTTTTGTCAACTTTGATATTACGTTCTTCGTATAAAAGTTATTAAGAAGTAATATTTCTGATAAATGTTCCATCAGTAAACTCATAACTATGTATATACTTTTATATGAAGAACATAATATCAAAGTTGACAAAACTATGCATTTATGGCCTATATTTAATCATTTTAAATAAATTGGGGCATTTTGACTACCCCCCCTGGGGCAATTTGACCAAATTTGCTGGGGTAATTTGTGGCGGGGGCAATTCGACTGGCCATTGTACTTGATTTAATTTATGTTAAAAATACCACTTACAGTAAGCTGTAACAGGGAATGATGGAGTATAAATGAATCCCGTGGGTAATTCTTCCTTCTTCAGCCTAGCTTTGGGATTTTCATACCTCATGTGTGCATGTCTCTTTCATATGCGTCCGACTCGGAATGATCGGACCATTTCTCCTGCCTAAGTCTGTCTCATTACTTGGAAAACGGAAGAAATGGTAGCATTCCATTGTTCGATGATTCCGTGCATCCCCAGGCAACAGAATACACCATCGTACCATTTACAAAAACGACAGAAACAACACGATTTGTACTACTGTAGCGCTTGTTCTTTGGCAATATGGCGGACGCCAGGCACATTTGACGTCACGAGCGGAAAGGTCACGTGGGTTCCAGCGAAATATGCATAATGGCCGAATCTGAGATTTACAGAAACTGTTTTCGCGATTAAAACATAATTATACATAATTGAAAATTGAAAATTTGGGAATATGTTTCTGATGACTTTATCTTTCACCCAGCAAATTATTGCAATTGACTCGTATTCTCCTTTAAACGTAAGACACCAGCTCTGAATTTGACCAATACTTTACAGAATTGATATTCCAAATTTGAAAACAGATACCCATCAGGCTCAAGAAGACTCTTATATTTTGCATATAACGTATAACATGAACTGTTTTCAAGAGTAGATGTCCAATTTTGGTAAAACATATTGATCAAGCGTTCTTTAAAAATGTGAATAAAAGCGCACGGATCACCGACAGCTTGTGAAAACCAGACAAATCCAAAGCCGTGTGAGCAAAGTATATGGCGGATCTCAGACGCCCATGTGTGGTACCCAGCAGTATCTAGGTAGTATAACATATTATATGCCTTTTTCGGAATTCGTCCATCATGCATTGTCATTAACTTAAGCCAATATTTCATCGTTCGAACGTAGTCATTAATATATACTGGAAACCGTCCACACTCTCGATATACTATTGGATTTGGTGTCTGTGGACCGACATTTAAAAATATCTTACATGCTTGTAAGTGAACATTTTCAATGCTATCGTATCTTTTAACCCCCCAAACTTCTGACCCATACAAGTATATTGGCTGAATTTGGCTGTCAAATATTTAAAAAAATACTTCCAAAGGTATTGATCCTAATTTCCTTAAATTTATACTTAATTCCATTAAAGCCTTCTTACTACGAGCTTCAAGTTCTGAGACCGCTTGCCTGAGACTACAAAAACACGTGAACACAAAACCTAGATATTTGTAGCTGTTTACCGTTTCAATGTTTCTCCCATTATAAAGCCAGTTTTCCTTAACCGCTAATTTCCCACCTCTCCTAAAAACAAGAACTTTAGATTTATCTAAATTAACAGTTAATCCCCACTTATCTGCATACGATTTTAAAGTGTCTAGCTGGCAATAAAGACAACCAATAGTATCTGACACAAGAATTACATCATCCGCAAACAACAACATTAGAATTTTAAGTACATCTGGAAACAATTGGACCCCATGCTTACCATAATTTGTGATTTCTACAGAAAGTTCATTTATAAACAATGAGAATAACATTGGACTCAACATACAGCCCTGCCGCAAGCCAAATGGACAATTAAAATGTTCCGTTAGCTCGGATTGTACTCTGACACACGATTTCACTGTGTTATATATGCTCATAAGAGCTTGTAACATTTTACCGTTTACGCCGTATGATGAGAGTAATTTCCAGAGTTTATCTCTATTCACAAAATCAAAAGCTTTTTTAAAGTCAACGTATATCTTTTTCCTTCTTCTACATAGGTTTTTCTCGATGATAGCATACAATGTGAAGATATGCTCAACAACTGAATAGCCCTTCCGAAAACCAGCTTGAGTTTCAGAAACTTTATCCATAACATTTGCCCATTTTGTTTTTCATTTAAAACACTAGTATATATATTTCCCGAGTGAGCTGAGTAAAGATATTCCCCGGTAATTATCGGGAATATTTACATCACCTTTTGTGCAGAGGAACTATAATTGCTTTACTCCACACTTGTGGAAAACAACCGTTTGAAAATATTTGATTGAACATTGCCACTAAAAAAGGCATTATTTTAGGTTCGCTTGTTTTAATCATTTCTATAAGGACCTCATCAATTCCTGGAGATTTACCATTTTTCATATGCCGTATAGCCTTGTGAATTTCTTCCTCAGTTCAAGTATTCAAGTATTTCCTTAACAACTTCACTCATTTCTACAGATTGATCTAAATTGAGCAGTACATCTGGTTCAGTTATATCTCTCCTATTGAAAAGTTCATAAAAATGATCGTACCATCTTTCTTTAGTTATATCATTCGTATGGGATTTTAGCTTTGAAATCTTTCTCAGCTCCCTCCAGAATACAGTGGAATTGTTCCTTGCAAGATATAGTTTATTTGTTTTGTGGTATTGGTATTTACGTTTCCACTGTCTACATGAACTTTTATGTTTATTTCTAAGTTTACAATATTGAGTTTTACACACTGAAGTTCTGTTTCGTCTAAATATACGTAAACTACGTTTAGCTTCTTCTTTTGCCTTATGACACTCTTGTCCATAAAAGGGGAATACTTTCGGAATAACAGGCACTCTCTTTTGCATACAGTCAGCAGCATCAAGAAAAATTCTGACAAATGAGTCAATGGCTAAATCTACATCCTTCTCTAAGACATTTATGAAATTGTCTAAATGGAAACCTATATCAGATAACATTTTCAATGAAAGTGCTAGCGTGATCGTTATTCCATCTATACTTGAATGTACTTGTACTCACGTCTTTAGTTACCAGTGTTTCACCTGGACCAGTGAATCTAAGGATCAAAGGCATGTGTTTACTCTCTATTCTATCTCCTACATCGAAGTTCGAGAAATACTTAAATAGTCCAGGTGATGATATAACGTAATCAATTAGACTACAACCCTGTTCGGAAATATAAATAAACATCCCTCCAGTATCTCCTTCCATCAGGCCGTTTAAGATATACAAGTTAAAAACGTAACACAAACTTAACAGAAATTTCCCAAATCTATTTACACAAGTATCATTTGTAAATCTAGCATTTACAGGGACCGCTTCATCCTCGGGACAATAGTCATCAAAGTTTTCACTCTGGATATCCGGAGACTGATTTCCAGTCCCAACCCGAGCATTTAAATCTCCACAAAGAAGTATATAGCAATCCGTAAGATAATTTGAATTATCTAATAACCACTGTTCTAACTTCTCGAACAGAGTAGCGTTTCCTGTGACTTTATAGTAAGAAGATCCCTCTGGGGGAGCGTAAGCTACAAGAAGTAAAACATCACGATCTGTGTCTATAAGTCGCTTATCTAATCGGATACAAACTGCGTTATCAATATCAATAGGGACCCTCGAACAAAATTTCAGAAATGTTTTTCTTATAAATACATAAATACCTCCCGATATAATATTACGTTAACGTTTAGTCAGGTCATTTGATAGTCCAATCTGTGAACTCTAGAATCTAGCCCTTATAATGTCTGATCGACGCCAAGTGCGGTCTTGGGTGTGCTTTTTTATGGTATCTATAACAAGATCTTTACAAAAATCATAGGATTCATGCTCACTTTCCTTTATATTATAAAACACCACATTATCTCTACGGCTGTGTGCCTCAAGCTTGTCTGGGTCCTCGGCCTGCTTTTCTAACTTGCATTCCACTGATTCCAGTCTGGATGTGATTGCATCAATGTCACTGTAAACATTTCCTGCTGGTGCTCAATTCTGTTCACATCATCACCAATACTGTTCACAGCACTGCCCAAATGATCAAATATTGTGTGCACCTCAGTTTTCCAACAATATTTTAGTATATTCATGCCAATAATGGTTGTCACCCCCTTCATTTTTTTAATTGGTGACAACCATTATTGGCATGAGTATATTAAAACATTCACAGTGTGATAGCGTGTGCTTCGTCAGGGGCGTATCATTACCTCCTTGATGACGCGAAGATGTGGCAGAAACCTATTTTGTGGAGGGTTATGTTGAGTAGTGATTAGGAAGCCAAGTGACGTCACTCATTCATAAACGTTGTATTGTGTATTATTGCGCAACTGCATTGAAAAGATATGAAATTTGAATTTATTCGGCCATACAATGGTGCCATTGTATGGTATGTAAGAAATAAATAAATCTCGTGTCTGTCAGATACCATTTATCTTACAACTCGTTGTTTCTAAATGCATCTAACTCGCTTTCACACGTTAAATACGTTTGAAACAACTCGTTGTAGGATAAACGGTATCTGACAGACACTCGTTTCGTAATCTCTGTATCTAGTGTCCCTCGCCGTGATATTGCTGGCGGCGTAAAACCATAGTCACTCACTGTTGCACTGCGTGTCATTTCAATGGCGTCAATAACGACTATGTTTATAACGAATTGATGGATGTAACGAACTGGTTTTTGTGTCCCGGAAATGCAAATAACGACTTCCGGCTATAACGAACGAAAATAGTGGCACCTTTGAGTTCGTTTGTTATATACCTACTCCTCGTTACGTCATCATACTCCCATTCCACCGAGTGTTGTTCATAACATCAGTCTCTGGTTTGTCTGACCCAGACTAGTTTAGTTATAGGCCGCTGTTGACTTTTGTGATTGGGGGTTAAAAAGATCTTAGCTTCAGTCACTGCCTTTAACATAAATTTAGTAAAACATTATTCATTCAATACCTGTTTGCTCAGCATTTGCAGGGTACTGTTTGTGTGTACGGATGTTTTCTTGGCCGAATTATATTTCAGCATATGAAAATGTCGCCCTAGACATATCCAACTGTCCACATAAAGGACCAATATACATCTTTTTGTGTAACCTTGATATATGTTTGTAAGTAAAATACGTTTCTACAGTGAAAATAAAAATTCAACGAACAAGGGATCAACTTTTTGTTGCTTTTATTTTAATTATCGTTAATGTTTGGAATGTTTAGGTTCGTTAGTCACAATGACAAAGACGTCTATTTGCCAGACCTTCGTGGAGGTGGGGGTTGGGGGTTATTATCAGTCCATTTGTCCAGATCAATACTGGGGATGCGTCGATCAGTGCACGATGCCAGACCATTTCTGTAATTGACAAAAAACAACATTTACTGAAATTTATCTTATTCACCGTCATGTTTAATCTATCACCTCGCACCTCAAATGGTGAGCGAATAATATTTTCGCCGCTTTAAGCAATATCCCAGCAATATCCCAGCAGCAATATCACAGCAATATCACAGCAATATCAGCATATCCCAGCAGCAATATCACAGCAATATCACACAGGGCACACCTGAAATGGTCTTCATATACTGTACCCACGTAGGGACTCGAACCCATACCTCAAATGCTTGATTTACTTGAAACTAGCTATTTACTATAACTGTTGCCGTCTCATACACTCACTAAACAAGCCTTTATTTGTTTTCACTGAAACTGTCATGTCCGTTTCCACGGATCTTGAAGGTTTTTTACATTTTGAGATAAATATACAACCAAGTTGCAATACTCGGGGCTGGCTGTTGTTCGTGTTTACAACTGGTCTGTCTGGCTCCTTTATCAATATGTCCGGTCGCTATTATATAACCCATATGCTGCATACTTAGTCGTGAAAAAATTCATTTCATGTAACAGTCCTATTGAGGTGCTGTGTTCTAAACTCACCCTGTGGTATCCTTTGTCCTGAAAGCGTTGGGCTGGATGGACGTGGTATCGGTGTTATCACACAGAACACGGGACAGGGAAGCCTTCCTAATTTCTTCAAGTTGTTCTGAAAATTTATTGTTTAGGAGTTAATTTAACAATCATATAAGGTTTTCCAATCAAAATCAGAAAAGCAGAGATATGGAATGTATGCATGCTCTAGATAGAAATAGACACACAACATACTAACATGACACGATATCTAGATGGAGTGCATCATGCCAATAAAACCCGCCGCAATTTCAATGGAACAAATTACAACAAATCCCACGGACCTATCAAACCAAAGGCGCACGTATTAGGGCCTTAAATACTCTTGAAACCGGAGTATTAAACCACTCATTTACTCAAAGAGACATTTTTTCCAAAAAGCACCCATCTTCCTGTCACGACACATCTAGGCTTTCTTAAAGTGCAGTGATACATGCACGCTGTGTGTACACTGGTTGAACCAGGATCAGCTTGTCGATCGCCAGCCTCTGGTTATCAACATTGATTTGCCAGTAACAATTACTGGGTTTCCTTAATGTCACAAACACCCATATCCTGCCTTATTTGTTGATTCCCCACGGTACTTTCATACGCCCTGTCAACTGAAATACTGTTCATGGCGACGCTTGAATGTCACTTTAAATGTTGTTTCCATAATCATCTGATGAAAGCAGTGTTCATTATACGTTTCCGACTATGCCATGAACATGGCTTGGTATCTTGTGTTTGTCTCTGGCTTCCCACGTCATACATAAGGCATTTCGGTCACATGTCGCCTTTAAAGCATTTTGAAACCGTTACAAGGGCCTTGGATGTTGTATCTGCTTTAACTTTGTCTCTAGCCTACTCTCTGTTTTGATTTTGATTTGTCGAACATAAGGAAATGACTGGTTTATACTGTTTCCAAGAAAGACACGGAACATTCTGCACTAACAACCGACTGTCCATGAATCGGAATCTCAAACAAACCGTAAAACAATTCACTTCCAGACAGGCTTGCCTTGAAATGCGTGTTCTTATATTCGATCATGCAACTTCCTGTGTATTTTTCGGAATGGAATGATAGTGAGAGGGGATTTGGTGCATTTTGCGAAGCGCGATGGCAGATAAACATTATCGCCATCGATTGCAAGCACGATACGAAATACATTGTTCCATAATCTCAAATGTAATTGTCCAAGGAAACGAATCATACTGCATGTGTCGTCCGATATCAACGTATGTACTCAGCTGAAGAGTAAAAACTGCCATGCAAATTTCAAAGATCCATCAGAAAGACGTTATAGACCAGCACTTAGCTCTGTGTTGTTGCAGTGCAGTATCAACATCGTTTATAGTTTGACAGGGTCACCTCAGTTATGAGTTTAGTTTTACTCCGCACTCAGCAATATTCCAGCTATGGCGGCGGTCTGTAAATAATCGAGTCTGGGCCAGAAACTCAGAGACTCACCAGGTCTAAAGTGGGTATGTCGATCGTCCGTTTCAAACCAGAATCTGTCGCCCTCCATTAAACGTTGGAACTGTTTTCCCAAGATACAAGCGAAAGTTGGCCCCACCAAACCGGTCCCGACCGTCTCCGCCAGACCTCCAGTGAACAGGTCAATGTCGGCAGTGCGTCTGTGGAATAAAAGAACACTTGCGATCATAACATGGAAATGAATCTGACGAATATTTTTTTCTCGAAGTCGAATACTTAGTAGGTGGTTTCTTCAGGTGATTCTGGATGAAGGTCCATCGCAACGTATGTTAGCAGTAAGAGGCGACCGACGAAATGTGCCGATGGTGAGGCTTCGTGACTTAATTGATGCACACGCACTCGCACACGCACTCGCACACCCACACGCACACGCTCACGCTCACGCATAAGTGTGTGTGTTATACTTTGTTGAACTTTATTTCCCTTGTAGGTTCAGAGGAAGGTTGTTGTCAGATAACGCGCATCAGGTAATTGCGCAGATCGATGCTCATGCTGTTGATCACTGGATTGTCTGGTCCAGACTCGATTATTTACAGACTACCGCCATATAGCTGGAATATTGCTGAGTGCGGCGTTAAATAAACTCACTCACTCACTAGACTGATTATAGCTGGACATTGTTGAAAGGCCAAACCATTGAAATCAGATTTCATTCCAGTTTCAATTAATTACAACGACCTGTAAATTCCAGTTTTCGCTCCGTTATATTCTTTATCACGACGTTTCAGAGCTAATTCTTGCTCCTTCATCAGGCGATAAACAATACAAATATGTCATGTAACTTCTAAATGACTTTCAAGAACTTCAAATGTCCTGAACTATCTTTGGATTATTCTAATCATCCCTAGCCCCAGCCTACAATGTAACTGCTCTACCTTTATCTTACAGTCTTTTATTTGGGTAAAATACTTACTCATATAGGGCGAACAGTTTAAGTTGAGTATCGATATCATCAATATTGTGCAGGCTATGAAACTCTTTGGCCACTGGCAAGCCGCAGTGTTCACGCCAGGCATTGTAGCCAGGTATGCCATGGTCACGCCCTCTCTGGATATTCAAAGCTGCGAGGTCAAGGCCGGTTTGCGCCGCCTCCTCAAAGAGCTGATTGGTCACTTCAGTTGTCATGAACCTGTCGGCACTCCTTGCTTCTTGGGATACCAAGCCGCGGAGCCAGGCGCCAATGGACTCTGTGGAGGACTGGATGAGATTTGTTCTTCCAAAAATATCATGGAGCGCATTGTCTTCGTAGCTGGAGTAGCCAGTGCTGTACTTGGAGAATATATTTCTTATCAGGGAGTGGCCAAATCTACAAGATCAAAATATATAACTGTATTTTATGCATGTTATCCGTTCTATCAGTCCATATAAATTCCAGCCTACAGAGTAGTGTTACAAACCATGTTGAGGTGACGTAAACCTATGACGTCAGTAAGTTCATGTCTTTAACTGCGATACCATACTTCCAGCTGCTTTCCAACTGACGGCCTTCAAGCGTTCAATCTAGGAATCACCACCGTGTCTGATCAAGAGTGATTTGGACATACTCGAAGTCGAGGTTTACCGAATCAATTTCACCCTACCTCATTTGGATGAGATTTTAATTGTCACTAGACCTGAGGACATCCTATTATACGTCACGCCATGTTACCGACCAATGGACTAACGCAACATTAATCAATCGGAATGCAGCTTGTTCCAGATACAATCGAGTTTCAAACTTCCAGTCAAGGCCACGCTTTGACAAATGTCAATTCGGAATGTGAAAACGGACGCAAATAGATGGTTCAGACCATGGCAGAACTTCTCATGTCCTGTTTAAGTTTTTTTCCGTCTCAAATGCTTATTCCACTGAAGCCAGAGATAGACGATGACTTTGAACAGTGTTTGTGAACACCGTCTTAACTTAAGTTACATAATTAGAAAACTTATTTCGACTGACATTTTCTTGGTCTGGAAAGGGACGCTCTGATTGGTCGGGTGGAAGATCGTTCTCACGTGATCTGTAATGTTCTCATATCTGTGTTTAGCGATAGCTGGAAGTTAGCTAGAAGTTAGATCTCATTTTGAGGAGACTGAACTGCAGTCTGATAACACCTGGTTCATCAGGCTGATTACACTACCTGTACGCAGCTGTTGCAAATGCGTTGACGACGCTGGCGTCCTCGTCGCGCCGGTGGACGTTCCTGAAACCGGATGACGCAAGTCTGAGATTGTAGGCGTCAAGGTGGTTGCCAAGGACAACGGGCAGAAATTCGCCGTATGTGATTTTCTGCATCATGGCACCAACAATTTTCCTCGTTTCTTGGAAGATTTTGTTGCTGCTCCAGTCAGTGTTTCGAGCCCTGAGACCGGTAGCAATTCGGTTGTGTTCTCTCACCCAGATTGTATGCATGCTTGCCAGGGCCATCTGTTCGTTCACTCTTTCATCACCTGGAGCAAAGGTTAACAAACACACTTAAAACGAACTCACCGATATCACGAACTTGGTCCTGGCCACAAGTTGTACATTTCGGCCTAAATATATCGAAGTAGGATTATAACGAACAAGAACTAATAGACCCTTTGAGTTACTTATACTCGCATTTTAATTAACTGTACATATACATTTTTCTGTATGTTTAGGCCATGCCACGTATTTAACATGTTTCTGAATATTTAGATTAAAATATACACGTAGAGGATTTGGAATCCGGTTTTGATATTGGTGAATAGGACGCGAACCAGAGAGTTATCATTGTCACCATGGTTACTGATGGCTTTACATAGATAAAATGTACCAAGATCTATAGAGAAACACCTTTTTCATACAAATAAATGTTGAAAACATATGTACATTTCACTTATGTTATTTTCATTTGTCACAGTATAAATATTAACCCTTTAATCTTTAATTACAAGGGGCGGTGGAGTAGCCTAGCGGTTAAAGCGCTCGCTCGTCACGCCGAAGACCCGGGTTCGATTCCCCACATGGATACAATGTTTGAAGCCCATTTCTGGTGGAATTTTGCTAAAAGCGGCGTAAAGGCACTCACTCACTTTAATAACAACCCACAATCACTACTTCATTCAACATCGATGCAGCAAAGTGATTATCCCATCTGTGCTAAACTGATGTGCAATGGTTCATGAATAACGTATTTCGCGAACACCCGGTGCCGCCGCATAAGACACCAGTACGATCATTTCCACCTCTCTTGCCCTTTACTCCTTAATATATAGGTTTCGACAGCCGTTGTGCACCTACCGGCTTTGAAGCAGTAGCTGGCGTCTTCAGATACACAGGCAGAGGTGTCGCTTTCCTCTGGGAGGAGTGTAGCATCTTTCGTCTTCATTAGGCCTGCAACAGTGACGGATATACTGAATGACATGTCAAGGCAAATGATCTATACCGATAGGCAATGGAAAGTTTACACTTGGAAATTGGATTTGACCTAAACCTTAACATTGTCAAAACATTGCGCGGGCGGATACAGTCGTTAAAATACTGGGTCCCGATCCACAAAACGTTCGTAGCGCAACAACATTCGCAAGCCTATGATAAACTATGGAGTTACGACAGGTCGTAACCTTACGGGCGCTTTGTGGACCGGGACCCTGAAAACTTCAGGTGTGAAACACAATTATGATACCACTGAACAAACATGTATTCGTTTCAATCACAGCAAATATTTACATCTTCATGATTTATCAGAAAGAATATTGTTGTGTTACGAGATTACAAAATGTTTGACTTTGCGAGAGGTGTAGGTGACGGGATCACACACATGGTGACCTGACACAGGTCAAGGTCAAGATTGCGTCATGTGATCACGCCTGTTATCATCTGCCTAAACAATTGTAGTGAACCAAACGCCTTCGACCACAACTGTTTCTTGGCCCGAACCAATCTGACTCACCCACTTGTACTGCACAAAAATATGTTGAAACTTTCTGTCACATCTGTCTCGCTAATACGAGTTGGATTTAATGCCGCTTTTAACAGTATTCAAGTCAAGTCACTGCGGGTCAGCTTAATTTGGGATAAAAGTCCGAAGTAACGCAGATCGCTGACGTTTACCGCTGAAACCCACAAGCACGTGTTTGGTGCTGACAAATTAGAAACATAATCTCGTAAATCGGGCTTCCATTACAGGGGTCTTGCCTGCAAAGGGATGCAACTCTGCTCAGCTAGTTGCTGTGCCTCAGATGACAGGGCACCCGTATTGCTGACACAACCGTGACGTATTCCAGCGTAAACAGAAATCATTAAACCCATAAGACTGACTGTACCTATCCACAACAGTCTAGCCTAATACTACCGTCATTCTCCACTGCAATGTCACATGTTGCCCCAAATTTACCATTCATCCCCCTCAGTTCCTCCATCTCATGGTCAGATGACCCGTAGACATTAGATGCATCGATGTAGGCCGTGATCTGGTTCAGCTGCTCGGCGGGATCTGAACAACAGTTGTAGAATCAATGCGAGCAAGTGCTGGGTCCTGACGGGAGGAAACCGTTTTCTGGATTGGATCCAGGAAAAAGTGCATATTTTTCACTGCCTGTTAATACATTTTTGTCTGAAGATATATGTTTTCTCTACCACAAAGTGAGGTCTGAGGGAATTAAAATCACTTCAAACATACTTTTTGTGTAATCAATATTTAACGGAACAATAGCATTTTGTCACATAGATGAGGTCTTTATACTTATCACCACTACTACACAGAATACATAGCGTAGAAAGGTTTCCCAATCATTTAAGCATGACGTCATCCATTATGGCATAACATTCTAGCATTTAAACTAAACAGACTGTTTATTTCCCATATTGAATATCATCAACTCGATCGTCAGCACGATTTGGTTTCTGGAGTATGGTTTCAGCGATATTCTAATCCTGGTCTTCATGGTCGCTAGTATGGGTTGTTGAAGATCAGTTCTAACACGGATCTTTACGGGATCGAATATGGGTTGTTGAAGATCAGTTCTAACACGGATCTTTACGGGGTCGAATATGGGTTGCTGAAGATCAGTTCTAACCCTAATCTTCATGGAGAGAAGGGTGGGTTGTTGAAGATCAGTTCTAACCCGGATCTTTACGGGGACAAATATGGGTTGCTGAAGATCAGTTCTAACCCTGATCTATACGAGGGGGATCTACTGACTGACTAGATATGCAATACGAGCTGTTATAACATGGGCGCCCGAAAGACTCACATGTGTCACATCTGGGGTTAGGTACTTGGATGGAACGCACGAAGTTCAGGCATGTCCTTGACGTGAAGTATTCATCTCCTGAGGGAATGAGGATGGCGTCACAAACGTTTCTGAAACACAGACAAATTACAGATCAATCGGGACGGGTCTCATGAACTGCGTGTAGTGAATAGTAACGGGGAAAAAGAATATGTACATGTAAATTTGATTTGACAAAAACACGTATATTTTCGAAAGCCTATTTGCCTCAAACGTAACGTCGAAAACACAACCATGAAGCCTGTATCCAAGACACCCCCATAATTCTTGCATTTTCCGGGGTGGTTGGGGTAGCCTACTGGTTAAAAGCGTTTGCTCGTCACTTAGAAGGTACGGGTTCGATTCCCCACATGGGTACAATGTGTGAAGCCCCTGGTGCCCCCCGACGTGATATTGCTGGAATATTGCTTAAAACGGCGTAAAACCATATTCACTCACTCATGTATTTCCCAAGGAGGGACGCATTTGCACGTAGTCCCTGCACATGCTATTACCGTTATGTGCATGTTTCGCAAAGACAGACATCATTATAATGAGGCAACATATGTTACATATGTTATATTTCGGAATACACCTTCTAATTATTCGTAATCAGAATCGATATTGTCGACGAACTAGGAAATCGATATGGTATATTGTATCAATATTACACTATTGATTCTTTCGTTTGAATCGTTACACCTTAGGCAAGTGAATTTGTTCAAGATTGCCGCTGTTTACCCAACATAAAAAGGGTACCCGGTGGGATAAGTCATGTGACTATAACCTTCTAACGCCTAACATGCAGCTTGGGTTATCCGGGGTAATAATGTGTTAGCGCCAAGAACATGCTTACAAGAATGGATGTGTGCGCATAATAAATATGCACTGATATTATTTTGTTTTACAGATTAAAGATAGTATGCAGAGGGTTCGGGTGATCCTGGCACAGTCAGGCTGGTAAGGCTCATCATCAGCTCAGGGCCCTTGCCCCCTCTACACGCAGCCCAGACAGCGAATGGGACTTCTCCCAGGAAACACTGCCCAGTCGAACCCACCAAGAACTTTCCGGAGAATATGAAGGCTCCCCAACACTGCATCCTTCTGCATTACCCAGATTGTCAGGAGGGCTGTGCTCCCGGTGGAGAAGCCGGGCACTCTCCTTATCTGCGCCAAGAGATCAGGAGGTACCAAACCAAGGGCACCGAGAACAATGGGGAGCCTGACGACAGTGTACTTGGATTATTATCTTACATGTTTCTGAAGAGGTCCCGTCCATTGGGCGCGTCACTAGTGTATATATCCGCACAACACACATACTGGCTGATGGTACCGTCGGCACCTGGAAACATAGTCGGACATGGCTACAGATCAAACATGATCCTTTGATCTGTCTTCCAAACAAAATTAGTTGTCCGCACATACGAATATTTTATATTCAGTTCTTCACAACACTGGAGATATGCACAATTTTGCAGAATATATGAATATACAATTAATATACACAAGCCAAGAGATGAAAAGAGTATTTGATGAATGTTTTCCCATCTATCTTCACAACGAAAATCAGCTGCCCGCTCATAAAAAAATATTTTAATCGGTTCTTTGTATATGTTCAATGCACTATTTTGTAGAATATGTTAATATATTTGACACAAAACATGAGCTCCTGTATGTCACCAACAGTCAGTATGAAACACCCTGTGCCGGGCTACCTACATCAGGTCACCTCACCAACAGTCAACATGAAACACGCTGTGCCGGGCCACTTACATCAGGACACCTCACCAACAGTCAACATGAAACACGCTGTATCGGGCTACTTACATCAGGACACCTCACCAACAGTCAACATGAAACACGCTGTATCGGGCTACTTACATCAGGACACCTCACCAACAGTCAACATGAAACACCTGTGCCGGGCCACTTACATCAGGACACCACACCAACTGTCAGCATGAAACACCCTGTGTCGGGCGACTTACATCAGGACACCTCACCAACTGTCAATATGAAACACCCTGTGCCGGGCCACTTACATTAGGACACCTCACCAACAGTCAACATGAAACACCCTGTGTCGGGCCACTTACATCAGGACACCTCACCAGCAGTCAACATGAAACACGCTGTGCCGGGCCACTTATATCAGGACAACTCACCAACCGTCAATATGAAACACCCTGTGTCGGGCCACTTGCATCAGGTCACCTCACCAACAGTCAAGATGAAACACCCTGTGCCGGGCCACTTACATCAGTACACCTCACCAACAGTCAAGATGAAATACGCTGTACCGGGCCACTTACATCAGGTCACCTCACCAGCTGTCAACATGAAACACCCTGTGCCGGGCTACTTACATCAGGACACCTCACCAACAGTCAACATGAAACACCCTGTGCCGGGCCACTTACATCAGGACACCTCACCAACCGTCAACATGAAACACGCTGTGCCGGGCCACTTACATCAGTACACCTCACCAACAGTCAATATGAAACACGCTGTACCGGGCTACTTACATCAGGCCACCTCACCAACAGTCAACATGAAACACCCTCTGCCGGCCCACTTACATCAGGACACCTCACCAACAGTCAACATGAAACACCCTTTGTCGGGCTACTTACATCAGGACACCTCACCAACAGTCAACATGAAACACCCTGTGTCGGGCCACTTACATCAGGACAACTCACCAACTGTCAATATGAAACACGCTGTGCCGGGCCATTTACATCAGGTCACCTCACCAACAGTCAACATGAAACACCCTGTACCGGGCCACTTACATCAGCACACCTCACCAACTGTCAATATGAAACACCCTGTGCCGAGCCACTTACATCAGGTCACCTCACCAACAGTCAACATGAAACACCCTGTACCGGGCCACTTACATCAGGTCACCTCACCAACTGTCAATATGAAACACCCTGTGCCGAGCCACTTACATCAGGTCACCTCACCAACAGTCAACATGAAACACCCTGTGCCGGGTTCCTTACATCAAGACACCTCACCAACAGTCAACATGAAACACCCTGTGCCGGGTTCCTTACATCAAGACACCTCAAGAACTGTCAACATGAAACACCTGTGCCGGGCTACTTACATCAAGACACCACACCAACAGTCAACATGAAACACCTGTGCCGGGCTTCTTACATCAAGACACCACACCAACAGTCAACATGAAACACCTGTGCCGGGCCACTTTCATCAGGACACCACACCAACAGTCAACATGAAACACCTGTGCCGGGCTTCTTACATCAGGACACCTCACCAACAGTCAACATGAAACACCCTGTGTCGGGCCACTTACATCAGGACACCTCACCAACAGTCAACATGAAACACCCTGTGCCGGGTTCCTTACATCAAGACACCTCAAGAACTGTCAACATGAAACACCTGTGCCGGGCTACTTACATCAAGACACCACACCAACAGTCAACATGAAACACCCTTTGTCGGGCTACTTACATCAGGACACCTCACCAACAGTCAACATGAAACACCCTGTGTCGGGCCACTTACATCAGGACAACTCACCAACAGTCAATATGAAACACGCTGTGCCGGGCCATTTACATCAGGTCACCTCACCAACTGTCAACATGAAACACCCTGTACCGGGCCACTTACATCAACACACCTCACCAACTGTCAATATGAAACACCCTGTGCCGAGCCACTTACATCAGGTCACCTCACCAACAGTCAACATGAAACACCCTGTACCGGGCCACTTACATCAGGTCACCTCACCAACTGTCAATATGAAACACCCTGTGCCGAGCCACTTACATCAGGTCACCTCACCAACAGTCAACATGAAACACCCTGTGCCGGGTTCCTTACATCAAGACACCTCACCAACAGTCAACATGAAACACCCTGTGCCGGGTTCCTTACATCAAGACACCTCAAGAACTGTCAACATGAAACACCTGTGCCGGGCTACTTACATCAAGACACCACACCAACAGTCAACATGAAACACCTGTGCCGGGCTTCTTACATCAAGACACCTCACCAACAGTCAACATGAAACACCTGTGCCGGGCCACTTACATCAGGACACCACACCAACAGTCAACATGAAACACCCTGTGTCGGGCCACTTGCATCAGGACACCTCACCAGCAGTCAACATGAAACACGCTGTGCCGGGTTCCTTACATCAAGACACCTCAAGAACTGTCAACATGAAACACCTGTGCCGGGCTTCTTACATCAAGACACCACACCAACAGTCAACATAAAACACCTGTGCCGGGCTACTTACATCAGGTCACCTCACCAACAGTCAACATGAAACACCTGTGCCGGGCTACTTACTCTCCGACTCCTGGAGGGGGGTGAGGGTGATGTCGTGGTCCAGGAACTGACCCCACTGCATGACCATGTGGGTGACTCCGGTGGAGTTGGCCTGACTAGTGTCGTCCGTGTGCATGACCCTGCTCACAAGACGCGCGTTGGGCAGTGGGTTGTCTTGTGAATCCAGTCTTGGGGTCGACTTTCCTGAAACAAAACATACATACTACAGTCTACTGTGGTTCGTTACTTATAATTATTCACATCTACCACTTTAAGAATCCGAATAGGCCCTGTCCCGTCATCTGTTCAATATATTAGACGTCCCTACACATGGCTTAATAACTTGAGCTCACTGATTGTTCAACTGCGTAAAGGGTTTTAATTTCAGATTTTTCCATCAGAAACGGCTTCTATTGAACCTTTTATCATCCTTTAATTTATAAGCCTCTGTGGGGAAGCAGTAAACAAAGTGTATTACAAAAGTAAAATAGAAAACTGTGTCAATCCTGGTGCTTAGAGAATGGGGGATGGTCGTATAGTTATGGGCAATGCAATAATGAATATATGTTAACTAACTGTCTCCGTATTGTGGGGGTAACAGCCTTCTCATTGGAATGAGGGCACTGCCCCAGTCGGGGTGTTCGAGGTTGTTACAGGTGCCGTCGGCAGTTCTGAATTTGGACTCCGCTACTTCGCGAGGACATCGTATTTCAGGTGCACAGCTGCTTGTATCTCTGCAATAAGAATTGTCAATAAATTACGGGTTAACGCCGAGCTGTACATACTCTCGCCTCATCTCCATACCCTGTCAATATTGTGACTGGACCAGGCAGGCAAGAGCCTAAAAACGTGGGTAATGATCCCTCTGTCGATATATGGCACACTAGCGTCTACGTGCTTTAACTATAATAGTTCAAGTAAAAGGCACATATTATGGATGACAACTTGTATGTCACATCGTTTCTGGGCTATTCCCAATTCACCTGACGAAGGAGCAAGGAAAAGCCCAGAAACGTTGTGACATACAATAAAGAAGAAGTTGTCATCCATAATATTTGCCTTTTACTTGAATACCAACTTCTAAATGCCTCTCAAGAACCTTACAGTTCAGGGCAAAGCTGTACTTTATTCACAAATCATATTTGAAGTTGTCACATTCAAAGGACACACATTTCTCATCCATAGATTTCTGTCATTGAAAGGCATTGACTGAAAGATTTATATCATACCCTCTCCTAACTCACTGTTTAACACTCGAAAACAGAAAGCAGGAAAAACTTTTAAAACTCTTTACCTTTAGCATAATATCGAATCCAAAGCGCTAATGCCAGAAAAAAGTCTCAATAATCTGTTGAAATACGTTCCAAAGGACGCAAAGAAACCTATTGTATTACGTTAAAATTGTGTCAGTAATACCGAGTAAAGGTTTAGTCTTACCCAGAAGCAAATTGCCGTCCGAGCCTGAGGGCATCCGGGGAACTCCTTCTCCCGCCAGTCTGGACATTGCCAGATCTCTGAGTTGAAACTATGCGGAAACACAACCAGAAATAAAACATATGCCAAATTCGTCATTGATAAAACTTTTTTATGTCTTCAGATGATTTTCTTTATGAATTTTGCTACGAAGGAAAACACGGGAAAACAATCAGCCAAACATGGGAAGAGCTACATGTAAGGACTCACATTTCATGGTCAAAACAATAAAGGAACATTGGCTTAATATACATGTTTCGAAAACTTTTTAAAATACCTTGATATGCCAGAAGCACCAAGAGCGCCACTTGGACTAGCGCGTTCATCGTGATGGCCTGGAAATATAAGAATACTAGGAATATTACGAAAACAAAATGAGACTTGTAAATCACAATCAACATATATTATGTAAAAAAATGTTGTTGTTTTAATTTTGATTGATTCATTGTATGATTGATTGATTGATTTTAAGTATTTTATTTAATTTTTAAAGGGGGGGAGGCGGAAGGGGGATCCCAAACACAAGATGTTCACTTTTTTCTGTATGTCAGTTTACAAGAAATGGCTCGAACTTAACTTTTTAGTTGGGGGTCGGGTGTGGGGGGGTGGGGAGCGTAGTGGTTAAAGCGTTCGCTCATCACGCCGAAGGCCGGGTTCAATTCCCCACATGAGCACAATGAGTGAAGCCCATTTCTGGTGTCCCCGTCCCCGCCGTGATATTGCTAAAAGTGGCGTAAAACCCAACTCATTCACTCACTCTTAGTGCGTGTTTTTAAATCCTGAAGTGAATACTTGGTGTGTTCTATCACTTTTATAACGTCAACTCATGACGCGAGCAAATGTCTCGCAGCCATAACACTACCTTAATATAGCATCCCTATCGTTTACACATGTTTAGAATATCAACATGTCTGCACATGAATCAGTTTAAAGGCATTCAGATTTAAAACAAGTTTACGACAATATCCTATTTTCGACGGTACTATCCTTACAATCTGCACATTTGGACAGTAATTCAGATAAGGATTAAGATAAATAATCTCGTCTAGTGATGTTTCATTGCAAATTTGACGTCTTCACTGACAAAGTCGTGTTCTCTTGTTCGCTCACGCGAAGCGATACGATGTCGTTTTCTTACTGGTCACCAGAAAATGATGTTTCACGAAAGTGTTACCTCCTTCTACAGGCTGCTTTTTTGGTCTTCAAAATTCGGCGTATCAACGGTAACATACGGTATATAACATATAGTAAAAATTAGACATGCAAAACAGATTTGCGGGCATTGCATATACACGCATACCAACAGGACTTACGAGGAACTTGCTACAATAATAAGGTAAAAATGTACAAACACACATTGTTCGAACCACACGGACACAATGTGTGAAGCCCGTTTCTGGTGTCCCCCGCTGTGATATTACTGGTATATTGCTAAAAGCGGCATAAAACTAAACTCACCCACTCACTCAGTCAGGGGAGGGTGCTTACCATTTTTGCACACAAACACAAACACAAACACACACAACACACACACACACACACACACACACACACACACACACACACACACACACACACACACACACACACACGCCATCACATATTGTTTTCAGTGATCTGTTCAATATATTTTTTCTCTTTTACTCCCTATAGAATTATTTCGGTACACGATCCAGACTGAAGCGTTCGATTCTTTGAACATCATTTATAGCTGATATATATGCGACACAAATATGTCTCATACCCAATTTGAAATTTAGAAAACATGAGAAATAGTTCTTACTTAAGAATACATGATATATTTGTGTTTAGTGTACGGGCCAATCCGTCGTTGACCGCCCGGCCATCTATCAACAAGCACAGCTCCGGCTCAGGTCACCGGGACCCAGACACTTGGCCTGTTACAGTCAGCAACAAGGTATTGGTGACATATTCCGACACCTGATTCCACAGGTACCACAACGTATACAAAATACATCATCATCAATTTCCTCGTTTCAAAACATGTGCAAAACTTTTGTCAATAATAATATAAAAAATTCTGCAAATTGCGGAATCCATTGTACGATTCCGACTAATTGTCATCACGCCCTTACGAATCGCTATCAAACAGTGATGATACCGCGTGGCGATGAAAGCATCCTGCTCCATAGTGGGACCCGTCATAAACACATACAAAGGCAAGGCAATTGTTCACATGATACAATGTATATATTCCGCAATGGTCAAACACGAATTTATCAAGAAATATAACACTGAAGCACTTACCTATCCGGTCGTATTGCAGCAACAATCTGACGCTTTGCACTAGCGAATGGAGCATACAGGATAGATGTCTGTCTTATATACCCTCCAATCTGTTCATTACATGGTCGAGTGATCTTATCGCATATAAGCTAAACGGGTTAATATAAGCCTGTTTACAAACAGCTCGAGGTTGACCATTTGTTGATTTGTATCTCAGTGCCATAATGGCCGCTGACCATATGCACGGGTGGTCAGTTAATGATACATGAACACACGTTCGTGATATAGTCCTGCAGCCTGACTTTGAAAGGGGTTTCTTGTAGTTAAGGAAAGGGTTTTGTGTCTTTTATTTTGATACTCTGGAAGGGGGAAGGGAGAATGGGGATCTGGAATTTTATCTAAAATTATGGGAAAAAAATTGAGGAATATTTTGCCTTTTTTTAAATTGTTTCGGCAGATAATTGAGATTGATTAATTTTTGGCATGTACAGTTCATTTTTAGTTAAAGTGTATAACGAGCTCTTACTTGTCTCAGCACTATATTTACCACCAATATAAAATATCCCGAGTTGGAAAACCTTTCTCGAATATGTGTCACAACATACGTTGAAGAGGCTCATCCAAATGAGCAGTATTTGCCTTTCTTCACAAAATACAGGGTGGGAAAATTTTTAACAGTTAGTTATGCGTCTCAAGAGCACCTTTCAACCTCGGAGAAGTACTTTAAACATGACATTTTCACATATTAGAATGTATCAAATATTTGCTTTTCTCGAAAATGAAATGCATAAAAATTCTAAAAATCGCTGTTGGTCTTGATTTTAAGAGGGGATCCGGAGTGTTGCGAATATCGCCTTGAGCACCAAGTCATGTCTGCACATGAATAAGTTTAAACGCATTATTAAGATTTAAAACGTGTTAACGACAATATCCTATTAACAACGGTATTATCCTAACAATCTGCACATTTGGACAGTAATTCCAATAAGGATTAAGATATGTAATGTATTGAAAATTAGATGTGAAAAACAGATTCGACCCTTTTCAAATTACCCACAATAAGTTTGACGCGTCTTTCTCATATTTAATGCTCAGACGTGTTAACACCTCTACTTGTGGTGGCAGTCTTACAACGAATACCGCCTTCAGCAACAATTCTTATTTAATTCTTATTTAATGAAAACCTGTTTCTGCAAGTTTTGTGTTGTTGCAAGTACTTTCCCCCGTTCCTGGATGCAATATGGATGTCAACGTATTGTGTGATGAGAAGAGAAAGTTGCATGTGCTTGCAATTGTTTCTTATGAACGCTGCAATGATAAAAATCCTGTCCGACACAGTCCCCTAGTTTCCCCATTTGTCCCTTCTTTGCTGGGACATTTCAGTTTTAGGCGTTTGTCTATAACGAAAGGAGGATCCCATGTGTTCTGTTGGACGGGCTATTGACTTGCCATTGCATGTGTTTATGACGGGGCCACCTATCGCGAACAACTGATATCCGTGCTATTTTGATAAAGATTCATAAACACATGGTTTTGTGGAATCCTGCAACGACTATAAACGTTCTATAATAGTAATGACACAATTCAGCTACATGATTTAATGCAAAGCTTCGGACACTTCAAACTAATGTATTCCATACGTAAATTCCCAGAAATGTTATCAACGCCTTAGGCGTGGGAATTAATTAGTTTTACTAACACACCTTTACATCACCTTGTTACATGTGTGTTTTTCGTATTTTCTATATTTTTGTCGGGTAGTTTGTTATTACGTCGGTTATATAACGTGTGCCTTTAAGCATCATCAACATGTACGTGTGTCAAATCCGATATATAAACAATTTGGACTTCAGTATCCATTCCTTATTAACCTCTACCTCGGGGGTGGGATAATTGAATAACAGCAGGGTACTGACAGACGGCCATGTTGTCACGATAAATCCAACAATCTACGTCATGCACACACTCACGAACACATGTGTTTGTGTCATGTGCTATCAGCTGGAAATATCTCCCGAGCACAACAATGATAATTGCGAAGATAAAAATCACGGAGGCACGATGAAACTTTCACATGGAGAAATACTCCATTTGGAAAAACAGGTTTTAAATGGGTACGCTTAGCTGGGTACGTCTAGTACGCCAGTACTATCCCGTGTCAAACTGGGCATGCACTATTGGTGCGGGTCCGCAACACGAGGTAGTATGTCAACAAGCATGTTGACGACGATAGTGATTAACCACGGGGTGACAATATTTGAAATGCAGACGTAGTAGGTATATATATATATAACTGAATGACGAGGGGAGATTTCACGTACGCCACAAATAGGTGGGCAAGGTCATGGTCGTTTTGCGTTGTAAAATTTCGACATACACATTTGTTTATGTAGCCTGCGACTGAATAGATCTGAACATTATACTTCGATCGACGTGAGTAAATTCTTTTTCAGCATCCGATAACTGCTGTCCTCTGGAGATGCTTCATGCCATCAAAACATTTACTAAAGTACTGTCGGAAATAGAAAAAAATGTTTTTTTCACATTTATATCTACAATTTAATATGTGACAGTGTGAAATATCTGTTAAACTAAGTTCAGCCTAACTACAGTCTCAGTGGTAGGGAGATAGGAAACGTAAAAGAAGGATTTTACTGAGGAGAGATTAGTGCAGAAATGACCAATGCGGGTTTTTTCAAAGTCCAATCCGACTTCTTCAGAACACACCATGGCTTTATGCAAATTAGTTTGCGGTGATATTGTATTACAAAGGACAATTTTTAAATGATCATTTTAAAATTAGACTTAGCTTCATTATAAACGATAGCTGACATAAACAGTAATAACTTTAATACTGAAATTAAACCATGAAGGATGTAGCTATCACTATAAAAAGAAACAGGTAGGAGGGGCCGTCTCAAAAGCAAATCCAGGACGTGTGTCGCAGACGGTGGTTGGGGTCGGGCTGGGGAACTGAGATATTAGCTAAGATAAGATAATCAACAGAGACATATTCAATACACATGAAAAAAACATAAAATATCTTTAAGATGACCCCCTATTCCTCTGGGCAGCACGTGCATTTCATGCCAAGTGAGTCGACGGTCCGTCGTCATACCTGGCTGAACGACCTAATTGCCATCTATAGTCTGATCTATTGTTTTCAGCAGCTATTCGTACTTTTTCTAAGTTTTGCTTGATTTTACGAGTAAACATTCTTTTCTGGATATCCTATTACGCATCCCCCTGAACGCCCAGTTAGGCCGATGTGGGTTATTTCGACATATGCTATTTGCAATTGTATTAATTTTAGTGATACAGAGTAACAGCCTAAAAACATTTTTTTTCTATTTCCGACAGTACTTTAGAGGTCACGTCAGTTATGGTCTGTCTCGCCATGATGAAGTGGCCATACAGCCGTTGACAAGGACATTATTGAAAGATAAAGATTCTTCCCTGAAGAAGTTTCTGAAATAATCACACGACACGGATCTTCTCCAACATGTTTCACTTATAACTTTCAGGGAGAAGTGATTACTGTTAAACGGATTATGTTATGACTTTCTCCAACATGTTTCACTTTTATCTTCAGGGAGAAGTGATTACAGTTAAACGGATTATGTTATGACAAGTCATAACATAATCCGTTTAACTGTAATCACTTCTCCTGAAGATAAAAGTGAAACATGTGAGAAATCCATGTCGTGGAGTTATTTCAGAAACTTCTTCAATCTTATATATGTACTACTGTACGCTCGGTATTCTCATCTTTCTCTCTCTTCTCTCTCTCTCTCTCTCTCTCTCTCTCTCTCTCTCTCTCTCTCTCTCTCTCTCTCTCTCTCTCTCTATATCTCTATATATATATCTCTCTATATCTCTCTATATCTCTATATATATATATATATATATATATATATATATATGTTAAACTAATGACAATTCTCGTAGCAAATAGCCTCAAAAGTGCCTCCATTGCCTGGCGTTAAGCAATATTCACTACCTTCACTGGAGATAAACAGTTTTGTATTGTTTTACGCAATAAAACAATGACCGTGATTCACCTGCTCGGACGATCGGGGTGGAATTGGTCCAAAGGTGGTGACTAATGTGAATCGGGTGGTCAACTGGATGATTGTTCATGACAGATCACCGTCAGTCATTGTTCACACGGTCCAGCAGCTGTCTGACTGGTCGAGACTAACACTTCCAGGTGGAAGCTGGAACACGGCGTTACACAACATGTATTCATTCAGCAATATTTTGATGGATAGACAAGGATACTTATCTCGTTGCATCATTTCAGTTCTGCATTTACTGTAACAGATATTAAGTCTGCAACTGATCAGAAACTGTTTTACATTTGCAGCACATTTGGCTGATTTCTTCACTTGTAAATCAATATCATACAGTAGAAATGGGTCGTTACACGATCGCGAACTAGTCACAATTCAATCGCTATCGGGCGCTATTTGGTTATGTCTCACTAACACTAGTATGTACTATAATAAGAAGGGGATATTCCATTTTCAGGTGACATTATATATGTGGATTTATAAATGAATATTCCACGTGTTATGAATTTCGTGCAAACACGGCAATTCCGTGGAATCTATGGTTGTGGTAAAATTCTAAATTTACAGTAAAACGTGTCGGTTGTTCCCGATCCGATTGTTTCGGTAATAATAAACACACTTAAAGCTGATCTGATATTGTTGAACTCAGTTAAATGGTTTTCCCCTTTTTGAATTTCGGCGTCTGACATGTTTAAAGCTGGAACAAGACAGAACACTGTAGCACAATCTCTTAACGTTTCACAAAAAGTAATCAGCACGCTAAAGACTGACTGACGTTTGGTCGAAAAAGGGCGACAACTGACGTACAAGGTCTTCCCACCAGAACGACTGTGTCACGAGACCGTGGTCAATGTGCCACTTACACTGGAGATGAGCTTCACAGAGTTACTTGTGTGGAGGTAATGATGTTTATAACGAATTAATGGATATATCGAACTGAATTCTTTTCCTGACCTCTCGTTGTTTACTGGGGCGGTGGGGTAGCCTAGTGGTTCAAGCGTCCGCTCGTCACGCCGAAGACCCGGGTTCGATTCCCCACATGGGCACAATGTGTTAAGCCAATTTCTGGTGTCCCCCGCCGTGATATTGCTGGAATATTGCTAAAAGCGGTGTAAAACTAAACTCAGTCGGTCGTTGTTTACTTTAAAACTAAACTACACATAGTGGTTCCTTAGAATTCGACATAACCGTAGTTTAGTATACATGGTTTGCAGTACTTTGAATAATATCTGTTATTGCAACTGTTACTGAAAATGACGGTCGTTCCCACACAAAATTTATGGCTCTGAGGACATGATAGAGTTTATGAAGTTAAGATAAGATCCAAACAACAATCTGTTCAATCTGTCATTTCCATCAAATAGAAACTGAAGGGACGATAGTCAATGAGTTAAAGCCCTGTATGACGAATGAAGTACAGGCCATATAATTACTTATGGATTTGGCCAGATCGCATCTACTATATTAACTACGTATACCTACGTGTAGTTATTAAACACTGATTTGTCAATCTAACAATATTCGACATAAAATATAACGATATGTCTAGATAATATACTGATGAGACATTGCTTATTTCTCTGCTGCTGATATATAGATCTATGGTCGGTGTTGTTGTCATCGTTATTACCCATTTCTGCAATACGGAGTACTCAGGGATATACACGTGTACATAAATGTTAAATATATAATATTTATCTGTGTTCATAATGCAGCGAATGAACTGGAGTGTAGAGTTGACTTGACTTTGCATGTGTTTGGTTGTTTGACCAGTTGATACGCTCAGGATATAGAGTTGGAGACGTACTACAGACCGTTTTAGGGTGGTGGATTATCATCATGCTGATAATCTACGATTTCCAATGAAGTCAGCAAGCAATCTTAGGACGTGTCTCTGGACCTGGACTCATTTGGAAATAAACTAATACAACATTTACATTCTTGTTCTACATCTGAATATGACGATGTTTTAGCAGAAGCCCACTCAGACTACTCTCAGACTAGCATGCATAACACAATGGTGAACTGGCAAAATTAATCTCAGGTTTTCCACAATTTCCATTGTCAATTGACAATCGCGACACGTCCAAAATCATGGATCCTTATTGCAAATGCTACTATATGTCAACTACCCAACTCCGGCACCCGTGCATAATAGCAACAACCCATGCTTGTCGTAAAGAGGCGATTAACGAGATCGGGTGGTCAGATTCACTGGCTTGGTTGACACATGTCAGCGTATACTAATTACGTAGATCGATGCTCATGATGTTGATCACTGGATCGTCTGGTCCAAGACTCGATTATTTTCAGACCGCCGTCATATAGCTGGAATGTTGCTGAGTATGCGTTAAACAGTAATCATACGAATCGACTGACTCCGGGTTAGATTTCATCTTCAGCAACCCAGGCGACAAGGCCTTCGGCTCACTGAGTTGGTAGATGTATTCTATCGTATCACTGTTGCGTAAACCGGAAGTTTCATAGATGCTGTACAGGATATAACAAGTAACCTTCGTTATACGCATGTCTGTGGTATATAGGGGGCGTTGCATATGCGTTGATATACATGTATTAAATGTATTCAGTGATGCAGTTGTTCGCTACTTCATCTTGACTTGACATCTCTTCAAACATTTTATAAAACATATACCTGCAGTTATTCACCCGGATCCACCTAAACTGTTTTAACATATACGTATACTGTACACGCTGACGTGCTGCAACTTGACATGGTCATCTGAAGTCCACGGTGACGGGTTGTAAAAACTGTCACGCTTTGTTGCTACCCGGGGTAGTTTGTGCGGTGGAGTCTACTAATGCCTACAGTGTTAAATAAACAACTTTACGCACCAGTGCTGCTGATTGCACCTGCCTTCAACCTTTCAATAAAGTGACATGGTCCTATTTCAAAGTGCACTAATGCCTACAGTATATAGAAAACAGTAACTTTCTATGTTGAGAGACATTTTATTTGGTCATTCATATACATATGTACATTCATATACATATCTTTCACATTGTTGTCATATTTTTCTTAATTTTCTTAAACTTTATTCATATCTTTCACATAGTAGTTTGTTTTGAGATAAATAAATTTACATAAATAAACATAATCATTTATTTGGATTAAAATGTAATTAAAACTTAATTTGATTCATGATTATATATACATATATACATCTTTCACACAGTCAACTACCACATTCATTAATAAAGTCATTGTGGTAACCAAAAGTAATTTACATGTATACACACAGTTTCACACATTCATCAACATAGTCATTTTGGTTTCAAGCTAGCTTGATCAAATATCCTGCAGCAGTCAGGAATTCCAGGGGTGTCTTGATACCAGATGTCAGCTGGGCCTTCAGACGAGTGAGTCTCTGGTCAATTTCTGTGTACGTCCTCTTGCGGGGGTGGGGACGGGCGCCATGAGCCATCTGCACAAGCTTATTTCTCTCCGCTTTCTCCAGCTTCTGCAGAACCTTCACAAGAGCGAAAATGTTCGGGTGGGCTCTCTGGACGGTCTTGTTGAGATGCGAATGCCAACCCTCGAGATGATTGTTCGTCCTTGGGCCGCTGGTGTCGTGGTGATTCCATAGTCCGGCTCGGAACCGTGCATGGTCGTCTACTCAGGTGCTGGTGATGTAGTCCTGGAACTCATCCTTCTGTCCAATGGCAGGGGCGTCGTCCATGACCTCTATCCAGGCATTTTGTACCATGGCCACTGGGAGGAGGGGGAGTGCTGCTGCTCGACGGACCCATCTGTGGACCTCAGGATCGTTGACGATTCGGCAGTAGACAGAAGACCAACTGGGTCATCTTCCCTCCGACTAGGCCATGGATGACGTACAGCTGATCCCAGAGAGGAGGACAGGAGTAGAAGGTGCCGTCCATGTAGAGGGTGTCCACTTCTTGCAGGAGGGTCAGGCGGTCACTTGTGGCGAAGCAGAGAATCTTGTCATCATCACCGTCATCAATGCAGAGGAAGGGCAGTCCATCTGTAGTCTCCTTGAAGAAGTCGGGTAGATTCACCTCGCTGAGCGTCTGGGGAAGTGGCGGCATCATCTTCCGTCTCTGCTTGTAGAGTCCACTCTTCTTAGAATGGAACGACTTGACTGTTGCTGCTTCACTTCGGTCAAGTCGGGAAATCTCCTCATCGTAGATCACCTGAACTGGCGTCGTCTCAGTCTGTACCCGCTACCTCAGGGAACTGGCAATCTTCAGGGCTACCTGGTCTTCTTGTGGGTGGTTGTGTGGGGTCTGATTCCGAACAAACTGTCCGACTGTCGTACACTTGCCAAAGCAGCCACCTTGAACACACTTCCAGTGTACACACGTCTGTCGCCTGTTGTTGAGTCTGTAGCGGTATCCCTCCAAGAGTACCTGCTGTCCTCCTTTCTGTGATGTGAAGTATTCGACTTTCTTGGGATTTGCCATGATTTGCAATGAAGATTTGTATCACAAGCATTTTAAAGCAATACATTTCCTTCTCCCTTTAATAATCTCTCAATTAATTACTCTATTCTTCAATTTTAAAGCAATACGTTTCCTTCTCCCTTTAATAATCTCTCTATTAATTACTTTACTCTTCAATTTCCTTCTCGTGTGAGAACTAAATGCGTATGGAATTATCAAAACATAAGCTAGCTAACGATTTAATACTCTTGATCTTACTCTTTACTCTCCTTGCTGGCCTCCCCTAATCCCTTTGTAGGCAATAGTGCACACTAAGTGGAACAATCTACTTGTGTGCAGGTAAGCGTATCGCTGTCACTGCAAACGTTGTAGCTATTATTCCCTGTAGGCATTATTCACTGTAGGCATTAGTAGACCTAACCGTTTGTGCTATTCATACATTTCTATGCTGTCCAAGGCAACAACACAATGGCTGAAAGTTCAAATGCATGCCAGGCTTGTACCCCGATGTTCGTGATCAGTGGTCCATTCATGTTGTTATCCTAACTGATTTGCTGTTTTCGCCGTCTGAAATCTGCCTCGACAACATTCGAATTTCATTGTTCTCTTGCGTTGACGTGTGGAGTGTTAAACTTGTGCTGAGTCAGCGAGTCACGATAAATCGAGGGATATTTATGTGCAGACCTAATTTGAATCACTGACTTTATCAAACAAATGTTTTTATTACAAACTTGTTAAAGCGCAAATAAGTTTGGACTGGTATATCCTTCTAAGATAACAGTCGAGGAGTTCCGAGTGTCACTATCACGTTGTCGATGTTCACCTCATGATTTATATACAGAAACTGGACGCTATACTAATATTACTCGACAAGAGAGAGACTATCTTTCAGTCACTTTTAGGAAGGGATTTACTTATTCTTTTGCCCCTCAGTGTAAAGTCACATTCCAAACTACATGTATTTGAGTGAAATCAAAATTAACCCATTTTTAATCTTTTCATTTAGAATCATATATTGTCATGATAGAAGAGGTTGATAGGTTAAATTCAAACTATCTAAATAAAGGCATTTAGAAGTTGGTGAAGTGATACGAAACAAATGTTATGGAAATGTTAAGTTCTTTATTTGTTTCTCACGACGTTTCTGGGCTAGTTTTTGCCCCTTCTTCTGGTGGATGAAGAATAAGTGCGTTAACGGTACACTTCCCTTTGCCAGTGACCTGTGAAATACACCTGTCTTGACTTGTGAATATACATCAATAACATCGTACATGTATTGACAGACCTTCCCTTTTCTAAAGCAAACAATTGACCTGTCTCTCAGCTGAACCCTGCTGTTTATGTCCTAGCTTTTCTTATCTGAAATCTGCTGAGTTCAGCGATTTCTTCATATACATTGTCAATGAGACAGTACGGTTGATCAGCTACTCAAAGGGCCACTTCATTCACATTGATCTGACAATGGCGCAGGGTAAAAGTGACGCACGTCATGATAGCCCGTCTCCCGTGTCACCCTTGGACCTATCCACGTCCGTCATCACTTAATACAATACATGACAACTTGTTATATGTTTTACTATAGAAGTTATTACAATTCGCCGAATCTGATGTCAGTGGAGATTGCATTATAAGGAATTAAGTTCATGAAAAGGTATATTATATGTGTTGTTCAATACATATAACTGACATTCATGAGCATCCATTCTCACAACTGGGATACGATTCGTCGCCTTTTACTACAAGCATAGATTGCTGAAGATCAGTTCTAACGGGTAGAATGGTGTTTTAAGGTTTGACTCTGGGTTTTTGACAGAGAAGAAAAATATTCATTCATTCATTCATTCATTCATTCGTATTAAAGTCATGCTCAGAAACCTACAACATTTTATTTACTATACTATTCTGAAATTATATATAATAATTGTTTAGTAATTAGGTTAGAATAATCGTCGGGTTTTTTAATGGCTGGTGCTAACGGCAAGACATGCTTATCCATTCATGTAATGTTCACGGCTATTTTCTACCTGTTTTTTGTCTTGTTGAGGTAACACGTGTAATCCGGGATTCGAACCCACACCCTCAGAGTCGGGCACCTAATCAAAGTCAGCGATCTAACCCACTCAACCACCGTACTTCCACAAAAATGGAAGTCGGACAACTGGTAGTGTAGACCACGCTGTTTTTGTACCCCTCTGACAAATGTAACTTGACACGGCTCCTTCGGCTGAAAGCTATGATTACTCAATGTCATTTAGAAAGTGGTCAAATGTAACACGTTATATTTGGGATTACACTTTCTCAGCATTTATGTACACTGAATGTGATATTTGAGGAAATACAAATAAATGGTGTATTAAAACTTGAAATAAGTCTACAAAATATACATTAAGATTCAAATGGAGCCAGGAACAACGCTGAATTTGTCAGTTGATGGAGTTTGTCACTGTAGACAAAACGTAGACGGGATTTATCACTTCTTTGTTATGAATACTTTGGGGGGAATGAGGCAATTTACACTTGCTCTATCATTTAAGATTTGAGTTAGATTCGTGTTTCTGAGGAAGGTTAAGACTGGGAATTATGTGGCACTGACTGCCACTTCTATACTACATTCAATATATTCTGTAGGGTCTGGCAGACAGACTATAGTCTGTTTGCAGTGAAAACGTACCGATGAATTTCACTTTAAACAAAACGGTAAATCGGATAACGTGAAATTAAGATTACGAATCCTCATAATTTTACCTTGCCAATAAACATTTAAATCTCAGAATTTTATTCAACTTGGGATAAATGTTGTTTAACAAACGATCATAGATTCGAATCGCTATTATTGGGTTGTATGCAAGGGGCTAAGCGCAGTAGTTGAAACAGTAAAACAAATGCACGTGCGGTACGTGATGAGCGTTAACTTAGACCAACACTACCTTTATTTTTCATTTAATGTGCATACCCCCCTGTAATACAAACCAATAATAGCAATTTGAAACTATGATCGTTTCTTACGCAACTGATCAATTGGCAAGGTAAAATTATGAGGATTCGCAATATAAATTTGACTTCATTCGATTTGCTTTTTTGTTCAAAGTGAAATTCATCGGTACGTTTTCACTGCAAACAGACTATAGTATATATACTCTCCCAAAAAACAAACGCATCATGAAAATAGCAATTTCATGTAGCATTGAATTAAAACGTGATTCATTTTACAAAATGTTTTGCTCTGTTTATGAGTCCTATTGTGTTTATGTTTTGAAACATCACAACAAAACGCACCATCCGTAAAATACCCGTATTTAACAGCATGATTTTCAATTTCGGCGTGTAGTGTCACAGAATACACAATTCACGTGCAATGCACGTGAAAGTTGGGGATCAGATAGTCTCAATGATGGGTATAAAATGTTGATTGCAGTCTGTCGATTATTCACTGTATTTGGAATATTGTTGACGAACGCAAAATGCCACACCTAAGTGAAGCCAACTGTCATATCGCCATTGGTTTGCTTGAAGCTGGCCAGTCTCAACGTGCAGTTGCCCGACGCATGAATGTTCACCAAAGCACCATTTCGCGGCTCTGGGAGAAATATCGCTGGCAGAATGCGGTAGCAGATGCCCCTCATAGTGGGCGACCTCGAGCGACCACTGTGGCGCAGGATCGCTACATCCGGATACATCACCTGCATCATCGAACAGCTACGGCGACCAGTACCGCTCGACAAATACCCGGATTGAGGAGGCTTTCTGCACAGACCGTCAGGAACAGGTTGAGAGAGGATGGTTTACGTGCCAGAAGACCTTATTTTGGCCCTGTGCTTCGACAACAACATCGTCGACATCGAGTTCAATGGTGCAGCAACGTTCAGGCCTGGAACCTACCGAATTGGCGTAGAATCTGGTTCAGTGATGAATCACGATTTCTATTGGAACGACGCGATGGAAGAATGCGGATGTACAGACGTCGACGTGAACGTTTCGCCGACGCTTGCGTTCCCCAGGTGGACAGATTCGGCCGGGACAGTGTTATGATGTGGGGAGCGATCACCTGCCGTAGGAGAAGTGATTTGGTGATGATCCAGGGCAACCTGACAGCTCAACGGTACTGTGACGAAATCCTACGCCCACACCTCCTTCCAATCATTGATCGCCAGAGGGAGTTGTTTCAACAGGACAATGCCAGGCGTGTAGGATGCCAGGCCCCACACAGCACGTCACACTAGAGACTTCCTCCAGAACCACAACATCAATGTGCTCCCCTGGCCCTCAAGATCACCGGACGAAAACCCGATCGAACATCTGTGGGATGCGCTGGACAGACGGGTGCGACGCCGTAACCCTCAGCCCCAGACACTTCAGCAACTCGCACAGGCACTACAGGCATAGTGGGTTGCGATTGGGCAACACGAGATTCTGAGACTTATTCGTTCGATGCCGAGGCGATGCCGTGCAGTTCTGGATGCCCACGGTGGTCACACGAGGTATTGACTTCAGCGCCACCACACGTCTCCATGTGACACTCAAACTGACTTTCCTCGAGTTGGTGCCAAAGACGGATAAGTCTGCATTCCCAGTGTGCATTTCATTTCATTGACTCATAAAGCCTACAAGATTTTTCAAAATAAACATAAAAATACAGTTGAAATTCCTATATGCGTTTCTTTTTGGTGGGAGTATATTAGATGTTTGCCACTTTCGGGAACCTTCGAGAACGAGTTTCGACAAATGCATGATAGTTACAGATGGAAGGGAGGTAACTCATCACAGGCCAAAGAGCTTTGGTGGGCGCATATAGGCCTCTTACTGGCCCACGTCGCCCTACAACTATAGAACAAACCAACCAACCAAGAGCTTTGGAGGGCGCAAATAGGCCTCTTACTGGCCCACGTCGCCCTACAACTATAGAACAAACCAACCTACCAAGAGCTTTGGAGGGCGCAAATAGGCCTCTTACTGGCCCACGTCGCCCTACAACTATAGAACAAACCAACCAACCAAGAGCTTTGGTGGGCTCAAATAGGCCTCTTACTGGCCCACGTCGCCCTACAACTATAGAACAAACCAACCAACCAAGAGCTTTGGACGGCGCATATAGGCCTCTTACTGGCCCACATCGCCTTACAACTATAGAACCAACCAACCAACCAAGAGCTTTGGTGGGCTCAAATAGACCTCTTACTGGCCCACGTCGCCCTGCAACTATAGAACCAACCAACCAACCAAGAGCTTTGGTGGGCTCAAATAGGCCTCTTACTGGCCCACGTCGCCCTACAACTATAGAACCAACCAACCAACCAAGAGCTTTGGTGGGCTCAAATAGGCCTCTTACTGGCCCACGTCGCCCTACAACTATAGAACCAACCAAGTGCTTTGAACCTTCTGGTTGACATTGGATGCCTTTATCTGTGAGGACATTCTATTCACGTCTGGCTTTGATGGCGTAATGTCCAGGATCCCTGTTTGTTCGTACCATTTGTCCAATAGCAGTTTTCAGAGCTGAACGTGTGTGTTTCAACATGTGTTCTATTTATGGTGTCTCCTAATTAAACCATACCATCTTTACTGATATTGCTACAGGTTGCAATCAGTAGATAAACCCTAATTCCCCCGATATAACCATCTCCTTGGTTCAGAAGGTGTAGTCGCCACCAGCAACGTTGATGTTTCGATACAAGGCCGCGTAATACCAAAGAACGTTAAAATGCGGTACTTGTTGTTGACTTGCCTGCTGCTCGGGGTAGACCAAGGATTGATCCATTAAAGCCTGGGAGTATCAACGAATTATCGGATTATCTGTCCGAGTTTGTACTTCATGTGTAACTGTGATATTTTCTCACGACGCACAGATATTCTGTAATGCGCAGTTCTCTGTAATAACCATGCGCAGTTCTCTGTAATAACCATGCTCTTTTTGTCTGAAATGTTGGAAACTGATAACGAAGCAATCCACAGGTAAGAACTTATCGTTTATTGCATTAATCGACGTTTCGATGTAGACTCTTATAAGGCTGTCAAGTTTAAAGTGATATCACTTCGCTGTTTCAACTTCTATACCGTTCATCAAACAATTCGTAGAAAGTTTAATTGGTACAGGATTTCTGTCGTCACAGACACGTTGACCAATCAGGGCACTGGTGCAAGTAAAAGGCACTACAGAAATGAGGAGGATTGTGGTCCCGTACATAATTAATATCAGCACTCTGTTACGTGTGAAGTTACGTGAAATTCAAGATAGAAAATGGACTAATCCTACACGCGAATTAAATTTAAATTCATTTCAATAGGGAAATGGACGATGATACTTTTGTTCATACATTCTGTCGAATTTTTCACTCTGAGCAACAGTGAACCAGTTCTTCCAGCCACCTGTTTCACCTGAGAAGAGAAATAAGTAAATAAATATCAGTGAGTGAGTGGGTGAGCGTTCACCCCGGTTTTAGCAACATTCCAGCAATATCACGGCGAGGGAAACCACAAATGGGCTTCACACATTGTACCCGTGTGGGGAACCGAACCCGGATTTCGATTTAACCGCTAGCTAGGCTACCAAACCCAAATTAAGTATCAATTATGTATGTATATATGTCAAAATCGCCAGCCTCTTTATGTATGGCTGTTACAATGTCCTGGAAGGTAGGAATGACCATTACCTATTCCTCAACGTCCAGAATCACCATACCTGTTCTGAAGACTCCAGATGACCCATCTATCCACCGGTTAAGGTGAGTTGGATCCTTGTGCACGGAAGCTTGTTTGAGATTAGAAAAGCTGCACGCGTCAGCAATTTCTTCGCAAACCTTGTCAGAGAGAGGACGACAGAGGAACTCAGCAAGGCGCTTTACTTCCTTCACATTATTCTGACAAAAGACGGAACATTACGTTGTAATGACAAGGTCAGATAGGTTAGATGTTTGTTTGTATTTATCAAGACGTTACTGGCTAAATCTGACGTACATTCTGCACATTTGCATTTGCATGGAACTTCAAGACATCGCTGTGAACATGAAGCGATCACTTCAGTATATTCAACAATACTATATACATATATACTAGCCACACAAAAAGATTAGGTGTATTATTAAAACATATTTCTAAATTTGAAATTATGACAACAATTAAAAGTTTCGACGTCGTCGATCATTGTTAAACACCACACACACTCTCTCTCTCCCCCCTTTATCTCTCTCTCTCTCACACACACACACACTATCTCCCTCTCTCTCCCCCTTTATCTCTCTCTCTCTCACACACACACACACACACACACACACACACACTCACTCACTCACTCAGAAAGTCAGATACTCACTGTCTTCAAATCTTCAAACTGTACTTGAAGAAAGGGCACTTCCGGGTAGTCTTGTGGGAACCTGTTCCAGGCCAGCATGTGATAAAACACTGAGTCATACAGTACTGAAATTAACATACTGGGACTAATTGGTTGCCATGGTACAGCTGACTGTCAAGTGCAATGTAACTGGACGACAGTGTGTGGAAGTGTTTATGGGCGTGTGTTTATTACAGTATTAATACTACAGTATTTGGGACTGAGGAAATTTACAACTGCCATATCATTTAAGATTTGAGTCAGATTTGTGTTTCTGTTTATAGTCAAGACGGGGGAATTCCATTGCACTGACGTTCTATATAATATTCCATATCTTCTCAATGGGAATTATCCAGCATGAGAGTCGGCGATCGCATATTTACAAGTCTAAGGACGCAGCACGGCCAACGTGTTATGACTCTGTCTGATTCCCAGTGCATGTGGTGATCTGTTCTGTTCTTGTCTTATATGGCTGGGGGCTGTGGTATGACTGTGAAGTATGCTTTCATCTGTGGAATTATTCTTTTCTTGTCTTGAATGGCTGGGGGATGTGGTATGACTGTGAAGCATGCCTTTATCTTTGGAATTATTCTTTTCTTGTCTTGTATGGCTGGGGGCTGTGGTATGACTGTGAAGTATGCCTTTATCTTTGGAATTATTCTTTTCTTGTCTTGTATGGCTGGGGGCTGTGGTATGACTGTGAAGTATACCTTTATCTTTGGAATTATTCTGTTCTTGTCTTGTATGGCTGGAGGCTGTGGTATGACTGTGAAGTATACCTTTATATTTGGAATTATTCTTTTCTTGTCTTGTATGGCTGGGGGCTGTGGTATGACTGTGAAGTATACCTTTATCTTTGGAATTATTCTGTTCTTGTCTTGTATGGCTGGAGGCTGTGGTATGACTGTGAAGTATACCTTTATCTTTGGAATTATTCTTTTCTTGTCTTGTATGGCTGGAGGCTGTGGTATGACTGTGAAGTATACCTTTATCTTTGGAATTATTCTGTTCTTGTCTTGTATGGCTGGAGGCTGTGGTATGACTGTGAAGTATACCTTTATCTTTGGAATTATTCTGTTCTTGTCTTGTATGGCTGGAGGCTGTGGTATGACTGTGAAGGATGCTTTCATCTGTGGAACTGTTCTGTTCTTGTGTGGTATTGCTGGGGGCTGTGGTGTGATAGTGAAGGATGCCTTTATCTGTGGAACTGTTCTGTTCTTGTCTTGTATGGCTGGGGGCTGTGGTATGACTGTGGTGGCGTAATGTCCAAGATACTGTTTGTTCGTATCATTTGTCCATTACATCTGTTCAGAACTGAACGTGTGTGTGTTTGTGCCCTTGTGTGTATATGTAAATGTGAGCGTGTGTATGGGTTTTGGTCCGAATGTGTGGTATGGTGTCGCGTGGTGTGGTTTAGTGTGATGTGGTGCGGTTTGATCTGGTGTGGTGTGGTGTGGTTTGATATGCTGTGGTGCGATGTGGTGTGGTTCGGTGCGGTGTGGTGTGGTGTGGTGTGGTGTGGTGTGATGAGGTGTGGTGTGGTTTGTTGGAGTGATGAGGTGTGGTATGATATGGTGTGATGAGGTGTGGTGTGGTGTGGTCTTCTGTGATGAGTTGTGGTGTGGTGTGGTGTGGTATTGTGTGGTGTGGTTTGATATGGTGTGATGTGGTGTGGTGTTTTGCGGAGTTTGGTACTTACAGTTTCCTTTAATGAAGACATCTAGGAAGCTGTCCCACGAACCAGTGAAAGACGGAACCTTGGTGTTCTCCATCCAATCCTGATGCGTGAGATTCATGAAGAAGGATACTGCAACATCTTTCGGGTTTCTCTGAACATTGATGACACGACACTTTCGTTGCCACACTTGTCTTGGCACAATACTGAAAATTATACACCACATCTTATCATCAGCATCTCATTATGACAGAAGAAAAATAGTTTATGACATGCACTGACAATGTAAATCACATGGGATAAACCCGGATTTAGTGTGTGAGGGTGTCTATGTCCACACCTGCATAGACTGTGATGCCTAACAGTGATGCCTGAAACATTCTCAGTGGGATTATTATGCAACGTTTCGATATACATGCTTTTCTTACACACCCGTGGGTAAGAAACCCATTGGAGAAAACTGGTATCACACATATGTGTGAGATCGATTTCTAATCCCGTGATTGGCTACTCCATGGTGATGACCTAGGGTCAGGTTATGACGGACTACTTTCCTGATTAAAATTCATTGATAAGTTACTCGTGCTTCAATCGAACAGAAATCTGTTACTCGTGCAAAAAATACCCCTTTACACCTACCTGTTATTTTCGCGATTGCAACATAAACAGGTATTTATACAATGAGTCACAAGTAGAATAAATATAACACGAATCTATTTATTTTCTAATTCCTTTTATTAAAACTTTTGATTCTTAGTCATGAATTCAAAATGGCTCCAACAATCAGTGATACCTGTGTAAACAATTATGTGAAAATCACCGTTAGAGATAAAGCCCTTGATTACCTTCGAAATTCAAAATGTACAACACAGGTACTTTTACTGGAGAGATGCGACAAGTGTCATGTGCCGTCTTGCAAATATACCTGACACGATAAAGTCAGTGCCTGTCCATTGTGAGATCGATTTGCCTCGTTGTTTCTTTGATGCATTGATCAAGATGACATGTTTCACTGATACACATGATGAAGACCCACTTCCAGCTCCGAGATACTATGTGATTGCAATGTTATCAAATTCACTCATGACAATCAGAACCAAAACACACTCGTTGAAACAATGTACAACATGGAACGTTTTGCAAGGTTTCATGAGTGCAAATGGCGGCACACGTCTTTTCTATTCAATCGAACATGTACAGGAACGGTTTATCTACACAAAAGTCATTGCTCAAGACATTCCTCCGACGCATGATAATGAAAAGTTTATGTCTTGATAACATACAGAATGTAATCAACTCACGTTTCATACTGAAAACTCCGTAAATTCCATTACATTCCAAGTGGCAGTTTCTGGCTCGGGAAAACGAGAAGGCTGTGGCGGAGAAGAGTAGTCCCCCATTGATAGTGAACGTAACCTCAGCAATGTCACAAGCACATTGGGTGCACCTAATTACACACACTCAATAGTTTTGGCTCCGGTCGACGGGGGAACACTGAACAGAAACTGGTACACAAGTACAGATCCCAAATGTGCAGAGATATCCGAAACAATCTTCCGATGACGACAACAACCAAGCGATAACGATGACGTCACATGCTCAAATATGTTTTGCTTGCAAGAATTAAAATCATCCACATTTGCACGGTAACATCATCGTTTTAAGAGTATTTAATTAATTTTCTGTGATGTTATCTAGTTTTCATGATCACTGTTGCCTTTATGATGCGAAGAGGTGGCAGAAACTTTTTTGTGGAGGGTCACCATGGGGATGAGTAGTGATTAGGAAGCCAGGTGACGTCACTCATTCATAAACGTTGTGTTGTGTATTATTGCGCAGCTACGATGAGAAAATATGAAATTTGAATGTATTCGACCATAAAATGGTGCGATTTTATGGTGTGTAAGAAACAGATTACTGTACTCGTGTCTGTCAGATACCATTTATCTTACAACGAGTTGTTTCAAAACGTATTTAACTCGCTTTCGCTCGTTAAATACGTTTTGAAACAACTCGTTGTAAGATAAATGGTATCTGACAGACACTCGTTTAGTAATCTCTATTTATCATCCAAAACTAGGTTCCACAGGAGATATTGTTTATGTGAGATCATACGATATATCCTAGGAGATATCATTTTGACAGTAGATTTTGTACAATTCCCTGACAATCCTATGACGTCATGAGCTTGATGACGTCACTATGCTATGACATCGCTGCACTGCAAGTCTAATGGTAGTACAGTGTTTGGAGACGTACATGTTAAGATGCTGCATGTTCCCCGGGGAGACACTAGTAGATCTGTGGGTACGTCGACCTCGCACCCTCCCTCGCCGACTAATACTGACCGTACACCCAGATCCTGGGGTAGCCAGGACACAGGGGGTAAACACCCCCTGAGGTCGACATCCAGACGTGTCGACAGTGACAAGTAGGGGTGTGGCCAGGGCCAACATGTATATAGGCATTTTATGGCGCATCGAAGTGACGCAAATAATGATGATGATGATAACAATACTACTAAAGACTCCTATAACCCAATGAATTTATTATTTTTGAATATTTCTGGTATTACGCAGAAACTAACAGACTTCGATTTTATTGAATATATTAAGTCATTTGACATAATTGGATTAACTGAGACATGGTCAAAGAATCTAGATTTAAATGATATTTTTTCTGATTATAAGAATGTTATGAAACATGCACAAAATATATCAAGCGGTGGTCGATCTTCCGGTGGTATTGTGGTTTTAATAAAGAATCATTTACTTAAATACTTGAAGTGGTTTAAAGTAACAGAAAATGCTGTTTTCGTTCTTTTCGACCGTTCACTGTTTGGTTTTGATAAAGATATTCTATATTCCTGTGTCTATGTACAACCGGAGTCATCGTCATGGTATGATAAATTTTCCCCTTACTGTAAAAATGGTATTAGTATATTCCAGGACTTTATATTAGAAATTATCTCATCTCTACCAGATTGTTATATTTTGTGTGGCGGAGATTTTAATGCTCGAACCGGAACCAAAGCAGATTTTGTTGAAGATGACTTATTTGAATATACAGAAAATAGAAATCATTCCTACTGGGATTTTCTTATAGATTATTTTAACTTGAAGCGTTTCTCCGCCGACAAGGTCGTTAACAACTTCGGTAAAACATTTCTTGATATGTGCTCTGTTTTTAACATTCATATACTAAATGGCCGATGTGGAAGTGACACAGAAGTTGGAGACTTTACTATTCTAGGTTCAACTGGCACCAGTGTTATCGACTATATCATTTCTTCATCAACAATATTTGACTATATTCTAGATTTTAGCATACAAACGAGAACTGAATCTGATCATCTTCCCACTACATTAAAACTAGAAACAGTACAACTTGAGCAATCAAACACTTCTACCAAATGTAGGAATAAGTCGTTTAAGTTCATTTGGGATAACGATAAATTAGAACAGTTTAGAAAAAATATTTTGTCAGATAACGTACAAGAATTACTAGATAAATCGATTGACTGTGCTTTCGTTAGTATTGATGATAGTATAAGCTATATGACCGAGGCACTCTGTCTGGCCGCCTCTTGCATGAAGAAAACAGTTAGCCCTCCCACAACAACAACTAATAAATGGTTTGACTCTGAATGTGAAAGATTAAAATCAGACCGATGTAGAGCTCTGAATAAGTTTAGGAAATCGAAAGATAAAGAATCATACGATCAATATTGCGCTAAAAGAAATAAATATAACTCAATTTGTAAGGAAAAACGCCTTAATTATTATAAAGAGAAGCAGAGAGTAATAGAAAACAGTATATTTGATTCAAAAAAATTTTGGTATGAACTCAAACACCTGAATACTAGACATGAAGCTCAAAGCAACATCGAAATGAACGACTGGCTAGAACACTTTCGGATACTGTTTAACTCTTTACACAAGGAAAATGACGATGTAACATGGGATAATTTCGAGAATGAAAACCCATCAGATCCGAATTCAGAGCTTACCAAGGTAATACTTGATTCCCGTATTACTAGAGGTGAAATCTTAGATAGCATTAACCAATTGAAATGTAATAAATCACCAAGAATTGATAAAACAATATCTGAATTTTTTAAATACTCAGCAGATCTTATCGTCCCGTACTTAGAATTGCTCTTTAATTTGATATTAGAAACTGGTACGTTCCCCAGATGTTGGGCAATTGGCATAATAGTTCCTATCTATAAACAAGGTAATATAAATAATCCAAATAATTACAGAGGCATAACACTACTGAGCATATTTAGTAAAATTTTCACCACTATAATAAATAGAAGACTTGTAAACTGGGGAGACTCAATGGATAAGATCAGCCAAGCGCAAGCTGGCTTCAGACAGGGATATACGACAGTAGATAATATGTTTATACTGCAAAGTATAATTCAAAGGCATTTAAACTCTAAAGGGGGGAAATTCTACGCATTATTTGTAGATTTTTCAAAAGCTTTCGATTCAATACAACGAAAAAAACTTTGGCTTCTATTTAATACCCACGGTCTCAGTGGTGAAATGAGTAAACGTTTATGCAATATGTATGAAAATGTTGAGGCTTGTATTAAAAGTAATCATAATTATTCAGAAACAATCGACTTGCAACTTGGTGTGAGACAAGGCTGTATACTAAGCTCATTTCTATTTTCCTTTTTTATAAATGAGTTAGCACGACAAATCGAAACTAATTGTGTACACTGGATTCAACTCCACCCTGATATAGTTCATATTTTCCTATTGCTATTTGCAGATGACATTGTTTTGTTCTCAAGCACGATTAATTGCTTACAGAATCAAATTAATGAACTTGAAAGTTACTGCGATAAATGGAAATTAACTGTAAATAGAGAAAAAACGAAAATTGTTGTATTCAAAAATGGAGGCAAATTGTCAAAAAGGGAAAACTGGTCATATACATGTAAAGGTATGAAGCTGGAGTGTATAGGCTTTTATAAATATTTGGGACTATATTTCACCAGTGGCCTGTCATGGACGAGGCATGTAAAATATGCAGCGTTACAGGGACAAAAAGCATTAATTGGAATTATGAAACAGTTGAGTGTACTTGGTAATATTAACTACTCTTCATTCTTTAAAATATTTGATGCCAAAGTCGGTCCAATTTTATCATATCGGGCCGAAATTTGGGGAATAACCAAATTTGACGAAATTGAAAAAATCCATTTATACGCATGCAAAAATTTCCTCGGAGTTGAAATGAACACTATTAACGCAGTGATTTATGGTGAATGCGGTAGGTACCCAATGCACATTCTTACAAGCATTAAAGTTATTAAGTACTGGCTAAAACTGTTGATTATGCCTTCAAATCGCTTACCCAAGAAGTGTTATAATATGATGTTGTTATATGATAAAGGTGGACAAAAATACTGGGCAACCAATGTATAAAACGTTTTATATTCTATTGGGTTTGGAATTACATGGAATACACAATATGTCGAATCACCTACGTTATTCATACAATCCTTAACGACAAGACTAAAAGATATGTATATTCAAACATAGTGTGAAAGGATATCCTTATCAAATAAATGCATGTATTATTCATTGTTTAAAAATGCCATGTTTCTTGAGTCATATCTATCCTGTGTTAATGTCAAAAAGTTTAGAATAGCACTGGCACGATTCAGATGCTCTTCTCATGATTTGTTGATTGAAAGAGGCAGATATATGAATGTAAAAAGACAAAATAGAATAAGTACACTTTGTAATTTTAACGAAATAGAAGATGAATTACATTTTCTCCTAACATGTCCATTTTATGACCAGTTGCGAACAAAATATATTAAAAGATATTACTATGTCGATCCAAATGTGATAAAAGTCTCCTCACTGTTAAGTAGTAAAAATCCAGTTCTTCTACAAAATATTTCAATGTTCATTTACTATGCTATGATTACCCGATCTAAATTCCTCTCAAATGTAACATAACTTTATGTACTATAGACCTGTGGCCTTCTCAGTGCAAATAAAGATTATTATTATTATTATTATTATTATACTGTTGTCTTTCTAACTTGATCATCATATCAATGATGTAATAAAGAGGTTATACCTTGCTTATTATTGAACATTGTCTACAATGCCGATCAAACAGATTATATTACATCCATCTAGTTTTATTATATATCAACGTTACAATTACCTATACCCATATATCTATCTACTTTACACTTACCTAGGCGCATGTAATCATCAACGTTACACGTCCCTAGGTCCATATATTCATCTACTCTACACTTACCTAGGTCTATAGATTCATCTACTCTTCACTTACCTGGGTGCGTATATTCATTTACTCTACACTTACCTAGATCCATGTATTCATCTACGTTACACTTACCTAGGTCCATGTATTCATCTACTCTTCACTTACCTAAGACCATATATTCATATACTCTGCACTTACCTAGGTCAATATTCATCTACTCTACACTTACCTAGATCCATATATCCATCTACTCTACACTTACCAAGGTCCATATACTCATCTACTCTAAACTTACCTAGGTCCATATATTCATCTACGTTACACTTACCTAGGTCTATGTATTCATCTACGTCACACTTACCTAGGTCTATATATTTATCTACGTTACACTTACCTAGGTCCATGTATTCATCTACGTTACACTTACCTAGGTCCATGTATTCATCTACGTTACACTTACCTAGGTCCATGTATTCATCTACGTTACACTTACCTAGGTCTATATATTCATCTACGTTACACTTACCTAGGTCCATGTATTCATCTACGTTACACTTACCTAGGTCTATGTATTCATCTACGTCACACTTACCTAGGTCTATATATTTATCTACGTTACACTTACCTAGGTCTATGTATTCATCTACGTTACACGTACCTAGGTCCATGTATTCATCTACGTTACACTTACCTAGGTCCATATATTCATCTACGTTACACGTACCCAGGTTTATTATCTATGAACGTCACACTGACCTAGGTCTATAATGGGACAGCAATACTCTTGGTGAAGGCATGTTGTCAAAATCCTCTTCCATTCCGATGTCAATATAGGAACCTCTAAGCCAGTGTTTAGCATACTTGGCTTTTCCTGCTATAATCATGTTGACAACTTCCCATGTCCAGTGGGAGCCTGCCAAGAGAAGGTATGCAGTTCTTTAATTTCACTTTAATATCAAAATATCTACCATGTAGGATATTTTACAATACATCTATAACAGCGACTTGGGCTGATTCTACCTTCTTAAATACCATATAGAAACACGTAATATCAGTGTATGAAATAAACCAAAAACCCAGCCAGACATTAGGAATTGTAACTTGAAAAGATATGGTGAATTTACACAGATGTATGAAACACCTAAAGTTTTTACCAGACCATCGGACTAGCTGGCAGTAAGTCTAGCCCGTCTCGGGCGGTCGGACGGGCCTTATTTCATACACCGGTAATATGTATTTATATAGGGAGGAAATAGCTCGAATGAAACAACAGATGAAATAGACATTTACAATCTTGACCAAACAAATGATTACCGGAGAGTTTTGAGTTTTTTTCTGTTAGAGTGTCAATATATATCAATATATATATTTGCAAACCTCTGTCTAAAAGACATGATGTGTATTTACACCGATCTGCATATCAATGTTATTTACAGTTCCTGCCTGGTTTAGGTTGTTTAGGGTTTAAGTGTTTAACTAAGCAATATTCCAGCTATATGGCGGCGGTCTGTAAATAATCCTGTCTGGACCAGACAATCCGGTGATCAACAGCATGAACATCGATCTTCGCATTTGGGATACGATGGCATGTATCAACCAAGTCAGCGAGTCTGACCACGCCATCTTACAAGCATATATTCAGTGTATGAAATAAGCCCAAAATCCAGCCAGACATCAGGGTTGGTAACTTCAAAATGTTATCAGCCCAAAATGGATTTAACCAGACCAAATATGGTGAATTTACTCAGATGTATGGAAGATCAATTTTTTTTACCAGACCATCGGGCTGGCTAGCTGTAAATTTAGACCGTCTGTCAGAAATCTATGCCGTCTCGGGCGGTCGGACGGGCCTTTTTTCATACACTGATATATTAAGTGCTGACGGACGAGGTTACGCCCTATTATGATATGGTAAAAACAACACAATCAGTGTTTGTATGAGTGAGAGAGTGAGTTTAGTTTTACGCCACAGTCAGCAATATTCCAGCTAAATGGCGGCGGTCTGTAAATAATCGAGTCTGGACCAGACAATCCAGTGATCAACAGCACGAGCAACCATCTGCGCAATTGGGAACCGATGACATGTGGCAACCTGACCACCCGTTCCCGTTAGTCGCGTCCGTGGTGTAGTGGTTAGGGCGTCCGCCCGGAGAGCGGAAGGTCACGGGTTCGATCTCCGACCGCGTCATACCAAAAGACGTTAAAATATGGTACTTGTTGGTCCCTGCCTGGCGCTCGGCATTAATGGGTACAACAAGGACTGGTCGGCTCGGAGTCAGTATAATGTGTCTGAGTGGGGTATTCATGCTTCACTGTGGCACGGTATCTCAGTTGGCTAGCACTATAAACCCAGCTAAGTCTGGGCTAGTACAAGCAGCCGCACATACACATACACACGCATGCACGTCGTCATATGAGCGAAATATTCTCAAGCACGTCGTAAAGCCCAATTTCACCTCACCACCGTTAGTCGCCTCTTACGACAAGCATGGGTTACTGAAGATCAATATTCTAACCCGGACCTTCACGGGGAGGTGTTCGTATGAATATAGCCTAACTTATGATAGTCAAGTGCATTATTAAAATCTTGCCATAAAGAATTGCACTATTAAAATAAAACCCGACGCATACTCTCATACAGTGGACAATGTAGAATAACGTGGCACTCATCCTCGACACTGGTTTTACAATAAAAACACACTCTTTCGCTTACTAGTAGATTACTGTACCGTCCTGTCTCTATACCGATTGGAGCAACTCTACATCTGAATGCTGCTATAGCTCGTCTGGGTGACCTCGCCATGAGAATGCGGGTGTATTGTTCAGTCACATATGTCTCCTTAAAGGTACCATCAACTCGTGGTTTGTTCCTGCCATTTCCCCTCTTCCTGTTAGGGCGCTGCACAGCTGAGGTCCACTCTTCTTTAAACACGGTAAACACAGCTTTACGTACATGAGATCTTATATAGCTGGTGTGGAATGGATTGTCTTTAGGAGTAAAAAACTGGAGCCCAATATCTCTGTATCTAGAACGTACTCTATAATTGCAGTTTCTCTTCTTATTTTCAGCACAGTGGTCGGGCCACAGAAAAATAGGCTTCGTGAGACAATTGTTTCTAATGTCACTTATCCTGTTTTCCCACTGTCGAACTTTAGGGGTATCCATCCCATGTCTCCACTGCCTTATTAGGGACATATTTCCGTAGCCCCATGAAGAAGTGCATGGCTCTATTTGGTACTGCGTTGACTGAAGTTCAGTTATAGGGTCCCCAAATTGCAAAACCGTATTGATTAGTTATCCAAACCAGAGAATCGTAGTGTTTTGTGTAAGTACTGTATTGCATGCCACCAAGGAGCTTGAACTAACGCACGATTTGCGATAATCCGTGTATTCTGTAACTACTAGTCCCAGATAACTGTAACTAGTAGTCCCAGATAACTGTAACTCGAGACAATATCAACTGGTGTAATCCGCACATAAAAGCGAGCGTCGTTCGTTCACAGGTCGGGCTTTTAAAATGTACTACCTTCGACTTTGAGGGGGTTTATTCACAATCTGTTCCTATTGCACCACATGTTAAGACAGTTCAGTAGTACGTTCATATCATTCTCTATTTCGGCAGTATCAGATCATAAGCATATGCGAGGATACTCACACACTTACCATCTATATTACCCCAGTAGAGAGTTCATTCACTGCCTCAATAAGATCGTTGATGTATAGATTAAAAAGAAGCGGCGAAAAAAGGCATCCTTGCTTTAACCCACTCTTAACACTAAACCACTGTGTGAAATGTCCACTCACGCACACACAACATTGCACATCTATATAGTGAGAGATAATAGCGTTGTATGTTTTACCACATATTCATATAGACCGCCGTTTCTCCCACATGATACTTCTATTCACAGTGTCATATGCCTTTGTGAAGTCTACAAAAGTAACGAAAGTCGACAGTTTCAGGCTTTTCACTGAATCTATAAAAGATGTGAGAGAGGTGACATGCTCCACAGTCGACCTCCCCCTCCTGAATCCGTTCTTGTTGTCCGACAAGAGGCTGTTCAGCTCTACATGGTTGACAAGTCTATTGTTGAGCACCCCACAGTACAGTTTGTAGATAGCGCTGGCTAGGTTGATCCTTCTGTATGAGAGCAGGTCTCGTGGGTCAGCAGCCGAGTTCTTGGGGACTGATGATTCCTCTTGACCAGATCGACGGCAATTTTCCAACTGAGATTAAAAAGCTTGTGGATAAAAAACAAACACTTGTCATTTTTCAGAACTTCCACAGGAATGTCGTCAAAACCAAGTGATTTACCCCCTCTTAGATGCAAATAATACCTTGAAAACCTCCTTCACTGTTAGTAACTCGTTCAGATGGTGATGTTGATCTTCAATATCACTGCTAAAATATTCATATTCCCTCTTCCGAGTCTCTACAACCGTGTTGAGATCTCGACAAATATTCCCATTGTCCAGTTTCACTTCCAGCGGTATTCCCTGTTTTCTGTTAATTCCAACCCCAAGTTTGCCGATGTTCATCCGTAAGTCGCACTGGCCATTTTCACAGGGCTCCTCGAGATCTGCGACAGTTCTCCGCACATGTTGCCGCTTAGCTCTCGTCACAATCCTGTCGAAACGTTTGCGTTGGGCCATATATTCTGCCTTATATGTCCGCTTCCTAGGTCCGCTTTGTTTCACCCACTTCCGGTCCGCTGCAACCAGTTTCGTCCATGTCGATGTCAGGCTTTCATTCCACCAGGTCTTTCTAGTCTTCCTCTTCCTGCGTTCAGAGTTCAGGCCATACCGTACTCGCTTATTTTGCTTATTTTGGAGAGTTGCTGTCATCTCTGATCTCACACAGTGCAGTCACCATATACACAGTTTATATCTTCTTGTTCCATGCCCACCATATCCATCGAATTAACCATGCTAGTCAACTTCTCTCGAGTCCATGAATCTGTAGCCGGGCGTGGTGTGTAATGTCCAGCCACTGGGCTGCTAGTCATAAGTTCTCGATGAAGGATGAAGTTTATTTGGGTTCAAACTTGAGAGGAAGGCTGAAAAGAGAGAACCTCCCTCCTATAAGAGTTCATGCAGAATGCATGAGGAGGGCAGGTGAAAAAGATTTCAATATTCTTATTTTTCTGTACTTTGTTCTGTAAACAAATACTATTCATTAAAGGGTATCCCACAACTTCATAATTGTAAAACATATTTAATTACAATATTATTTCATACATTTATCTAAATATTTACCAGTTATTGCATATTTTGTAACTCTGACTGAGCATATGGTCTTCGACCATGTGCTTCAGCCATTGAAACTATTTGGCTTAAATTATACATTTCTGCATGAACTCTTATAGGAGGGAGGTTCTCTCTTTTCAGCCTTCCTCCCAACTTTGAACCCAAATAAACTTCATCCCTCATCGAGAACTGCTCTTGTTATGACTAGCAGCCCAGTGGCTGAACATTACACACCACACCCGGCTACAAAATGGCGCCCCACGTTGGGCGCCAATGTAGCGGCTATAAAATTTACGAGTCCCGTGCTGGGATTCGAACCACGGACCTTCTAATCAAAGAGATTAACCCCGTCAGCAAGCTGACAAAGTAAGGATGTCATCTGTGGGATGACTCCACGCCCTGCTACGAATCCATACGGGACATGTGACGTGTCGTACCTGGTATAACTCCTCTCAACTCCATGGGGAGTATACATGGCTGTCTCGTCATGGGGTGGGTCACAAAGACGTGAGTCGTGTGCGTAATGCGCATTTCGTCGGACAGCGCACTTAACTCTCATCAGGAAAAACACGTTATATACTGAACATCATTGAAAATGCACCACTTAAAAAAGTTCAGATTATTAAAAGCACGTGTAAGGAATTGATATTTTTTGAGTGGATAATAACAGATGGACGGCTGACAAAAACAACAACACAGAAAAGACGCTCATTCATTGAAATGTTCCACAGTCAGAAATGATCAAACACACGTGGGGTCAAATCGAAAAGTCAACATCGCGTGTGACCGCCATTTGCATTGACACATGCAGTTCAGCATCTCCTCATTGAGTCAATAAGCGTCCGAATAGAGTTCTTGAGGATGGCATTCCACTTCTACAGTAGTGCAGCCTCAAGTTCCCGGATGTTTCGCATCTGTTGTCTCCGCGAAAGACTTTGACCAATTTCGTCCCACAAGTGCTCCATGGGGGATACATCTTGCGACTGTGCTGGCCCATGAATAACCTGGATACGTTACTGGGCCAGATACTGCATGGAAAGTCTTGTGTGTGCCCGTGCGTTGTCCTGTTGAAAAGTATGGACATCTTGGTGGTGATTAAGACAGATACGATTCTGAATAATCTGCTCACGGTAATAAAGGCCATTAACTCTCCCTTGACAGACATGAAGGCAGTCCTGTGGTTGTAATTTATTCCACCCCAGACCATGACACTCCCACCACCCAAAGGTCTGTCTGAACCACACAGTCATCAGCATAACGTCACCACGTCTACGCCAAACACGTAATCGGCCGTCAGCATTACGTAGATGAAGACGTGACTCGTCAGTGACTACCACACCATGCCATTGTTGTAACATTTACTGAAAATGCTTGCTAGCCCATTGTATACGCTCATTACGGTGACTGTCAGTCAGAATTGGTCCAACGTAAGGACGTCGAGCATGGAGCCCTGTAGCGTGTAGACGGCGTCGCATGGAGTCAGCGCTGATGACCCCCCACGTCAACCTTGAACTAGTGCAGCAGTCCTGGCAGTCGGCAGTGTTCAATCACTGATATGGACTAGGTCAATATGGCGATCCTGATGGAGCGTCGTAACACGTTGTTGCCAAGGTCATTGAAGGTCACGGGTGTTGCCTGTCTACTGATGCCGTCTATGAAGTCTAACGATGGTGGAGTGACCATGTCCAAGTTGTCGAGCAATATCCCTGCTGCTGGTGCCAACCTGAATCATGCCTAGTGCACGTTCTCTTTCGTGAGGTGTTAACCTCGGCATCTCTGTCCTCGTTTCACAATCGTAAGTGAAGCAATGAGAATCGGTTCTCATACACCTGCTTTTAATGTCACAGTCAGTATGATTTCAGAATGAAATTCGCGCTTTTTTCATGGCGTGGCTGCATGTTGATGCATTTTGGAATTAAGAGTCATACTGTGGACATGAATTTGTTTCTAAAGCATTTTTGCAACTGGACATGCCCTTCGACTTCACGTTAGTTATATTCATTGATCATTGTCATGCTGAAATCCATTTTTGATGAAAATATGGACAATTTTAGACTGGTGCGTTTTCAATGATGTTCAGCATATATATATGACGCATGTTATATATAACATGTGTTACATTTGACCACTTTAATCTAAACGTGTATTCAAAACATCATCATGAGTCAGTGAAACCCAGTTCTGCTGCAGATGGCTGTCACATAACGGTGTAGATACACCAACGGAGACGAGAATCCACCCTGTTCATGTCGGAAAGCGCATCTCCAAATCATCATAATTATAAGAGTGAGAGAGTGAATTTGGTTTTACGCTGCTTTTAACAATATTCAAGCAATATCACGGCGGGGAACGTCAGAAATGGACTTCACACAGTGCAGGGGAATCGAACCCGAGTCTACGGCGTAACGCGCGAACGCTTTATCCACTAGGTTACCCCACCGCCCCCTGTACCTGTGAGGACATTCTGCTCTCGTTTGGTTTTGATGGTGTAATGTCCAAGATCCCTGTTTATTCGTACCATTTGTCCGTATTCAATTTTCAGAGCTGAACGTGTGTGCATGTGTGTGTATGTGTGTTGCAACATTCTATTAGAAGAGTATGGTGTTAATAGTACGGTGGAAACGCATCACATCCAGCATCGTTAAATTCATCTATATCATCTTTGTTGATATGGTAAAGGTTCCAGTCAGTAGATGCCTGCGTAGAGCAAGGATGGATGCATGCATCCACCAAAGCCTAAGAGTTTCAAGGAATTATCGGATTATCGGCCGGTGTGAACGTATTATGTACGTCATGTGGACTTTGGGTATTTTCCCCGACGGACAGATAATCTGTTAGTCCAAGTTCTCTGTTGCACTCTGTTCATGTTGTATGAAATCTGGAAAATGTATAACGAAGTGTCATAGAGTAAACCATTTCAATAAGTTTCTGTAAAACTTCATACGTTCAAAAAACATAATTGTTTCCATATATATCCAAAGTGCACCGAAATTCTATCCCCTTTGTCTGTTTAATGTATTCAGCAATCATTCGGTGTAGCCCTTTTATCATAAACCCCCCTCAGGGCAGGACCCTTAATCTTCAATGCCATCAGTAGATGTCAATTAACATCTCCCCACGTCGGCGGATCTTATATATGTACATGTGCACAGGTCAGTGACCTTGCACAACGTGGCGTAATGTCCCTATGCATAAAACTGGACTCACATGGTCAGTCAGGGAGACCAAGCAGGGAGACCAGTTAGAAACGAGGCGAGGAAACGGGCCCACATCATCCACCGAAGCGGACGGACTGTGCGGCTAGTCGGGGCGTCGGCCAAGGCCGTCGACGATGAAGAATCGCCGTCCGACTTCTGAATGTGTGTAAGTGACAGAGCGGGTCTCCACATCGGGAACATTGGCCACTCGGTCCCGATGTGCGTTCTGTCACGTGATTTCCATCTTATGTACCATTTCTACCATTATTCCCCAACCATAATAAACATGGCTGCTGCTGTCTTCAACTATACTGCTGACTTTTGTCATCCGCCTCTTGAACTACTATCCGAGAGTACCACAACGAACGCTCTTGGACAGAAGCATACGACTTTACAGATAACAACTTCTTGTTTATTGCATAGATCGAGCTTTCGATGTTTCTTACAAAGTTGTCAAGCTTATAATGATATCACTTCCTTTACTCTCCAAATGGTCATCAAACAGTTTAATTGAGTGTTTACTTCAAGTTGGTACAAGACTTTAGTCGTCGAAAGTTACAGACACGTTGACCAATCAGGACACTCCCGAAATGAACAGGATTATGGTCCTGAGCCCCGTTCCACAAAGCGATCGTAGCGCTAAGATAATCGTAACTCCCATACTTTAACATAGACTTACGACAGTCGTAACCCTATGATAATCGTAACTCCCATACTTTAACATAGACTTACGACAGTCGTAACCCTAAGATAATCGTAACTCCCATACTTTAACATAGACTTACGACAGTCGTAACCCTAAGATAATCGTAACTCCAATACTTTAACATAGACTTACGACAGTCGTAGCGCTACGATCGCTTTGAGGAACGGGGTCCTGTACATAATCAATATCAACACTCTTTCTTCTTCATTTTTGAAGTTGTATAGATGAAGGAAAACCAAGTTATACGGATAGTCAACTTCTTTATTGCAATGGGTGTGACGTTTCGGTGTAGGTACTAACACCGTTATCAAGCAAGTGATACAAAGAGTTGTAACATGGAGAATATATGCATAGTGTGTATATACAATTGACAAGGTTGATATACATTGGATTGCTAATTAGTGATTTGAGCAGAGTAGGTTGATGTACAGAGTGATAGCGATTAAAACAATATGCAGAATGAGTTTATACCATAGAAGAGTTGATGTACACTGAGATGGTAATGTGAGTTGAAGAGAGTAGGTTGATGTACACATTGATTGGTTGTGATTACAATACACAAAAGGGAGCATAGAAACCAATTGGACGAGGTATGGGTGGATTACTGGTGATCTTTAATTAGGTGGTGATAGGCTGAGGAGATCAAATAACTTTGATCCCGGTTCAAGATGTGTTTTTTCACTCTTTCTTCTTTCTAAGTCACGTGATGACAAAGCCTGTTTTGAGAGAAAATGGACTAATCCTACACGCGAATGTAAATTTGAATTCATTTCAATAGGGAAATGGACGATGATACTTTTGTTCATACATTCTGTCGAATTTTTCACTCTGAGCAACAGTGAACCAATGCTTCCAGCCACCTGTTTCACCTGAGAAAAGAAATAAGTAAGTAAATATCAGTGACTGAGTGAGTGAGTTTTTATCCCGCTTTTAGTTATATTCCAGCAATATCACGGCGAGTTTAACCAGAAATGGTCTTCACACATTGTGCCCGTGTGTGGAATAGAACCCTGGTATCTCGCATTAGGAGATAACGATTTAACAACTAGACTTCCCAACCCAAATTAAGTATCCGTTATTTATGTCAAAAATCGCCAGCCTCTTTATGTCTGGCTGTTACAATGTCCTGGAAGGTAGGAATGACCATTACGTATTCCTCAATGTCCAGAATCACCATACCTGTTCTGAAGACTCCAGATGACCCATGTATCCACCGGTTAAGGTGCGTTGGATCCTTATGCACGGAAGCTTGTTTGAGATTAGAAAAGCGGCACGCGTCAGCAATTTCTTCGCAAACCTTGTCAGAGAGAGGACGACAGAGGAACTCAGCAAGGCGCTTTACTTCCTTCACATTATTCTGACAAAAGACGGAACATTACGTTGTAATGACAAGGTCAAATAATTGTTTGTATTTATGAAGACTGACTAAATCCGACGCAAATTCTGTATTTCAATAGATATGTATATGCAAAGAAAACAGGATGTTTACTTTGTATGGCGATATGCAGTGAGGCACACACACGCACACACACACACACGCACACGCACACGCACACACACAAGCGCAAACGCACGCACACACATGTGCACAGATAGAGAACAGAACACCCTAATTACTATTATTACTTTATTGAAATGTGACTCACTAACACATACTCATTCACATTTGTGATCAGTGACATGTATATTCATGTAAAATAGAAATAAACACGAACATATACATACACACGATGAGATGTTTATGTACAAACACAGATACTCACTCACTCACTCACTCACTCAGAAAGTCGGATACTCACTCTCTTCAAATCTTCAAACTGTACTTGAAGAAAGGGCACTTCCGGGTAGTCTTGTGGGAACCTGTTCCAGGCCAGCATGTGATCAAACACTGAGTCATACAGTACTGAAATGGACATATTGGGACTAATTGGCTGCCATGATACAGCTGATTGTCAAGTGCAATAAAATTGGATTACAGTGTGTGAGTGAGTGTGTTTGTGGGTGTTTGTTTGTCATTAATAATTTTCAGAGACAATTTACACCTTGTCATATGATTTAATTTTGACGACGGGATGATGTTTACAAGACTAAGGGAGGTAACCCTGTATCGGCCAAAGTGCGATGAACCTGTCTGATCAACGATGGCTACCGTATGACTGTGCAGAATGCCTTTGTCTGCGGGGATAATCTGTTCTCGTCTGGTATTGTGGCGTAATGTCCAGGGCCCCGTTCCACAAAGCGATCGTAGCGCTAAGATAATCGTAACTCCCATACTTTAACATAGACTTACGACAGTCGTAACCCTAAGATAATCGTAACTCCCATACTTTAACATAGACTTACGACAGTCGTAACCCTATGATAATCGTAACTCCCATACTTTAACATAGACTTACGACAGTCGTAACCCTAAGATAATCGTAACTCCCATACTTTAACATAGACTTACGACAGTCGTAACCCTAAGATAATCGTAACTCCAATACTTTAACATAGACTTACGACAGTCGTAGCGCTACGATCGCTTTGAGGAACGGGGTCCTGTACATAATCAATATCAACACTCTTTCTTCTTCATTTTTGAAGTTGTATAGATGAAGGAAACCAAGTTATATGGATAGTCAACTTCTTTATTGCAATGGTGTGACGTTTCGGTGTAGGTACTAACACCGTTATCAAGCAAGGATACAAAGAGTTGTAACATGGAGAATATATGCATAGTGTGTATATACAATTGACAAGGTTGATATACATTGGATTGCTAATTAGTGATTTGAGCAGAGTAGGTTGATGTACAGAGTGATAGCGATTAAAACAATATGCAGAATGAGTTTATACCATAGAAGAGTTGATGTACACTGAGATGGTAATGTGAGTTGAAGAGAGTAGGTTGATGTACACATTGATTGGTTGTGATTACAATACACAAAAGGGAGCATAGAAACCAATTGGACGAGGTATGGGTGGATTACTGGTGATCTTTAATTAGGTGGTGATAGGCTGAGGAGATCAAATAACTTTGATCCCGGTTCAAGATGTGTTTTTCACTCTTTCTTCTTTCTAAGTCACGTGATGACAAAGCCTGTTTTGAGAGAAAATGGACTAATCCTACAGGCGAATGTAAATTTGAATTCATTTCAATAGGGAAATGGACGATGATACTTTTGTTCATACATTCTGTCGAATTTTTCACTCTGAGCAACGGTGAACCAATGCTTCCAGCCACCTGTTTCACCTGAGAAAAGAAATAAGTAAGTAAATATCAGTGACTGAGTGAGTGAGTTTTTATCCCGCTTTTAGTTATATTCCAGCAATATCACGGCGAGTTTAACCAGAAATGGTCTTCACACATTGTGCCCGTGTGTGGAATAGAACCCTGGTATCTCGCATTAGGAGATAACGATTTAACAACTAGACTTCCCAACCCAAATTAAGTATCCGTTATTTATGTCAAAAATCGCCAGCCTCTTTATGTATGGCTGTTACAATGTCCTGGAAGGTAGGAATGACCATTACCTATTCCTCAACGTCCAGAATCACCATACCTGTTCTGAAGACTCCAGATGACCCATCTATCCACCGGTTAAGGTGCGTTGGATCCTTATGCACGGAAGCTTGTTTGAGATTAGAAAAGCTGCACGCGTCAGCAATTTCTTCGCAAACCTTGTCAGAGAGAGGACGACAGAGGAACTCAGCAAGGCGCTTTACTTCCTTCACATTATTCTGACAAAAGACGGAACATTACGTTGTAATGACAAGGTCAAATAATTGTTTGTATTTATGAAGACTGACTAAATCCGACGCAAATTCTGTATTTGAATAGATATGTATCTGCAAAGAAAACAGGATGTTTACTTTGTATGGCGATATGCAGTGAGGCACACACGCACACACACGCATACACACACACGCACACGCACACACACGCGCGCAAACGCACGCACACGCACACACACACGCGCACACATTTGCACAGATAGAGGACAGAACACCTTAATTACTATTATTACTTTATTGAAATGTGACTCACTAACACATATACTCATTCACATTTGTAATCAGTGACATGTATATACACACGATGAGTTGTTTATGTACAAACACAGATACTCACTCACTCACTCACTCACTCACTCAGAAAGTCAGATACTCACTCTCTTCAAATCTTCAAACTGTACTTGAAGAAAGGGCACTTCCGGGTAGTCTTGTGGGAACCTGTTCCAGGCCAGCATGTGATCAAACACTGAGTCATACAGTACTGAAACGGACATATTGGGACTAATTGGCTGCCATGATACAGCTGATTGTCAAGTGCAATGTAACTGGATTACAGTGTGTGAGTGAGTGTGTTTGTGGGTGTTTGTTTGTCATTAATAATTGTCAGAGACAATTTACACCTTGTCATATGATTTAATTTTGACGACGGGATGATGTTTACAAGACTAAGGGAGGTAACCCTGTATCGGCCAAAGTGCGATGAACCTGTCTGATCAACGATGGCTACCGTATGACTGTGCAGAATGCCTTTGTCTGCGGGGATAATCTGTTCTCGTCTGGTATTGTGGCGTAATGTCCAGAATTCCAGTTTGTTCGTATCATTTGTCCATTATAACTGTTCAATACTGAACGTGTGTGTTTGTGTGTGTTTGTGTGTGGCGTGGCGTTAAGCTGATATTGTGTGGTATGGTGTAATGTGATATGGTGTTGTGTTGTGTTGTGCGGTGCGGTGTGGTGTTGTGCGGTGTGGTGTGGTATTGTGTGGTGTGGTTTGATATGGTGTGATGAGGTGTGGTGTGGTGTGGTCTTCTGTGATGAGTTGTGGTGTGGTGTGGTGTGGTATTGTGTGGTGTGGTTTGATATGGTGTGATGTGGTGTGGTGTTTTGCGGAGTTTGGTACTTACAGTTTCCTTTAATGAAGGCATCTAGGAATTTGTCCCAGGAACCAGTGAAAGACGGAACCTTGGTGTTCTCCATCCAATCCTGATGCGTGAGATTCATGAAGAAGGATACTGCAACATCTTTCGGGTTTCTCTGAACATTGATGACACGACACTTTCGTTGCCACACTTGTCTTGGCAAAATACTGAAAATATTTAATCATCAGCATCTCATTATGGCAGAAGAAGAAAAGAAGTAAAATAGTTTATAGCATACACTGATAATGCACAATTCAAACCTGCTTGACGAGGGATAAACCCGGATTCAGTTTGTAAGGGTGTCATGTCCACACCGGCATAGGGTTGTACATAACGTTACACTTACCCAGGTCTGTATATTCTTCTTCGTTAAACGTACCTAGGTCCATATCATCATCTACTTTACACGTACCTAAGTCCATGTATTCGTCTACGTTACACGTACCTAGGTCCATGTATTCATCTACTTTACACGTACCTAAGTCCATGTATTCGTCTACGTTACACGTACCTAGGTCCATGTATTCAACTACTTTACAGGTACCTAAGTCCATATATTCATCTACTCTACACTCACCTAGGTCCATGTATTCATCTACGTTACACTTACCTAGGTCCATGTATTCATCTACGTTACACTTACCTAAGTCCATGTATTCATCTACGTTACACGTACCTAGGTCCATGTATACATCTACTCTACACTTACCTAAGTCCATGTATTTATCTACGTTACACTTACCTAGGTATATATATTTATCTACGTTACACTTACCTAGGTCCATGTATTCATCTCCTCTACACTTACCTAAGTCTATGTATTTATCTACGTTACACTTACCTAGGTCTATATATTCATCTACGTTACACTTACCTAGGTCCAAGTATTCATCTCCTCTACACTTACCTAGGTCCATGTATTCATCTACGTTACACGTACCTAGGTCTATATATTCATCTACTTTACACGTACCTAAGTCCATATATTCATCTACTCTACACTTACCTAGGTCCATGTTTTTTTCTACGTTACACGTACCTAGGTCTATATATTCCTCTACGTTACACTTACCTAGGTCCATGTATTCATCTACGTTACACGTACCTAGGTCTATATGCATCTACGTTACACATACCTAGGTCTATATATTCATCTACGTTACACGTACCTAAGTCCATGTATTCATCTACGTTACACTTACCCAGGTTTATTATCTATGAACGTCACACTGACCTAGGTCTATAATGGGACTGCAATACTCTTGGTGAAGGCATGTTGTCAAAATCCTCTTCCATTCCCATGTCAATGGATGAACCACGCAGCCAGTGTTTAGCGTACTTGGCTTCTCCTGATATAATCATGTTGACAACTTCCCATGTCCAGTGGGAGCCTGCCAAGAGAAGGTGTGCAGTTCTTTAATTTCACTCTAATTTCTAATATCTACCATGTAGAGTATTTTACAATACATCTATGACAGCGACTTGGGCTGATTCTACCTTCTTAATAATTATTTACAAAGGGATAAAACGGCTCGAATGCAAATACCGATGAAATATACCTTCACAATCTTGACCAAACATATTATTACTTGAACTCAGCAATACAACCAAGTCAGCGAGCCTGACCACCCGATCAAGTTAGTCGCCTCTTACGACAAGCACGGGTTACTGAAGAACAATTCTAACCCGGATCTTGCCTGATTTAGGGTAGGTGCACAGATATATATCGTCATCTCGCACTCCACGGGTCTTCATGGTGGACAATCTGTTGACGTCTGCTGCAGTTACCACTTGGTCATCAAACATGGCCAGTTGTAGCCGGAAGCCAGCTTTCAACTTTCTTCCGCTCGGCTAGACATATTTATTTCTAGCAAACAATTAAAAAATGTGTATTGTAATGACACATCCACCTTTGTTACCTTCATGCACGCCCAACTTTGATTAAAAGGCACTAAGGTTCACAGTGAGTGAATGAATATGTCTTTTAGCATTATTCCACCAATTGCCGAGGGTGGGGACACCAGAAATGGGCTTCACCCATGTGGGAATCGAACCCGAGCTTTCGGCGTGACAAAAGAACGCTTGGACCAATAGGCTACTTTACCGTCCCCAAAGGTTCATAAGACAAGTATACTAGAAGATGTCCAAGTTCGAAAACTGATCAGGTAGGAGGCCGTTCTTGTTCTGTATAATTATAACCTGTGCAAATGCGGCGTTTCTCCACGCATCAAAACAGTTGAAAACCCTGTCCTAGTAAATAATCTTGAATGCAAATCTGACAATACAGCTCACATATATACCTTAAGATCTTTTGAAGTCCAGTCAAATGGCATTAAACTGACTGTAACCTATTTTGTTCATCGCGGATAGACGAAACGAATGGAATCGACGCAAGTCAACCAGCATATTAGCAACATGTTATAATATACTGTTAGATGACGACATGCTCTAGCGGTAAACGTGACAATGTGTCCTTAAATAGAGGAAATGTGCAGGTCAGTTTACAATTTCAAAACGCGAGGGTCTTTTTTAGAAAATAGGGGTTGAAAAAAATCCTAGCATGACTTATCCGTGTAGTTAGTGTTTGGTCGAATTATAAACTTCTGCCTCTAACCGTCCTCTTCCTTTGATTGTTGGTTATCAAGTGTTATGTGTTGATGACAGTGTGGTGTAATATAGGTACTTACTTATTTCATTAATGATAGATGTGCAGGTATGAAACAATTTCTCAACGCAAACACACATACAGAGAGGGGGGGGGGGAGACAGAGAGAAGAAGGGGGGTAGAGAGACAGGCAGACAGAGAATGATCATGTGTCACCTATCTCAGTTGCAGAGAAGTACAATTTGACGTTATCCCAATATTTAACAAAATGTCATCAAATGTCGACACGTATAAATTAGACTCACCTTGCTCGGATAGTTGCTCACTTAAGCGATCTGGGATTGTTTCACGTTACGTCTTCGTCAGACATTGAGCCAGCACAATGAGATGTCCCACTTTACGAGATGATGTAGAGTAATAACTCAGCCTGGATGCTTCGACTACAAAGTAGGGGCTTCGGCTATAGTCTGTTTCGGTAAGATATAGTCCAGTCAGTGATGTAGATGGTAGGAACCTTACATCCAGCATCTGTGTTCAAGGGAGTCACAGATTATCATCATTTTCGTGGTCTTAAGGTTGGCTGAGAATTCTTCACGAAAAATATCTCAGATATGGTTGTGATCATTTCTTGAACTACTAATAGTTCCAGCCACACAACACAACAATTCTCAGACTGCTACCTTCCGTAGTCTTAGGTCCATACTTAAAAATATATCAAACGCCCGCAGTCATGAGCATTTGGAACAATTAATATGATAATATTGTCCATTTTGCAATGGTCAGTGTTGTGGCTGATATCATTGCATATCATTTGGGTTAGATATCGGTCATTCTTAACACTGGCTAAGAGTTCGTCAGTGAGGAGTGTTCACTTGAAACAGACTATAGTCATCTCTCCACTGATCCATGAGCTGAACAACAGTGAGCCGACTGAGTAAGTGGGACACACCCTCTGTGCACTATGCACACTCTGCATGATTGACGTCAACTAACTGTTGTACTCTTTCAGTCATTTCATTTCATTTGAAGATATGGCTGGTACTTTTGTAAATAATAGTGCAATATTAGCCAAAAAACATCTACACAAACAGGAAAATATGGGAAGCATTTTATATTTTGGATAGTGCCAGCCAAAACGTGCTTTCTCATGTAATACGATGTCATCTTTTGTTTATAAATTGTGATACTGCCAAAACGTATCCAGTCACATTGGGGGACCTTTGTATTGGTATATTTTGTAACACATGTTATATTTGGGATTAAACTTTCTTAGTAAAGTACAGATTCTAGTACTTTTGTTGGGTTGAGTCCCAAGCACCTAATCGCCAGCACACAAAGTCAGCCGCCTAACCCGCTCAGCCACCGCGACTACCACAGTGGAAGTCGCGATGGCTGACTCTGAGGGTGTGGGTTCGAATCCCAGATTGGACTCAATCCAACAAAAGTACTAGAATCTGTACTTTATTAAGAAAGTGTAATCCCAACATAACACATGTTACATTTGACCACCTTCTAAATGGCACTGTGTGATCATGGAATAGTTTGGTTCACCGTGAACTAAACATCACGTCCAACTCCACAGCATATTCTCTCCAAATGATCTGAGTTACAATCACCTAGTGTTAGGCTTAACGGGGTTATGCCCTCTTATCTTTATACGGACGTGTATGACCCCTCGGTCGTCGTTTGACGTCATAGAGGAAAATCCATTTTCGACATTTATTGCGAGTCATTTTTAAAGGTCACATGCAACCAAAAAATCAAACATAATTAAAACACAATTATCACTTATTCATGACATATAATATACATTGCTGGTTATGAAAAAACTTAAAAACAAAATTATAAGCGTACAATCGCAAATCAAAAGTGCAATATTTTGTACTTCGGTTTACTTCCCAAGAAACGAAGCAGCCGGGATACCGAACCCAGTCAGAGCGGGTGGGTGTGCACTCAAGTGTAACGGCTGGTTCATTTGCAGATGCCCTCACGGCTCATTGTGTGTGTATATATAGAGATGTTGGGTTTTGTAAATACATGCTCATTTTTTGTGTATACCATTTTGCAATCAACAGACATCGTAACATGTCATGTGTACAAGTATGACCCTTGCCTGTCTGTGTTATTACATAATGGTTTAAACATATTTTTATTCCGTCAATGCAGAAACCTGGATAGGCGAACAAGCCTAGTGGCTTATATAAACGCCGCTCCAGTACACGGTTCCAATATAGCTGGATACATATTTGAAATAGTCCGACAAGAAGAGAATAATACTGAGACAAAATTACACTCAGAAAAATGATTGAATAATAAATATTTGGTTATGGTGTTGGTTGTGCCTAGCAACGAAAAGAGCTGCCGCAGAAAATCAAGTTATATAAATCTTGTCTTGCATTGAATATACATGTATATGTAGAGGTGATAATCACTGGTAGCGCTTACTTTTAGAAATGAACTGGTGTAATGAGTTGAGAATGTCACAGTTTGTTGAGTTATCCAATGCGCCGTTACCGTATAAGGTAGTTTTCACATCGTATCCTTGAATATAAAAATACACCGTTGTTCTTAAATTTTGAAAAGGCAGTGAATGACGTCTTCGTTATAATGACCACATGAACACTTAGCTGTTTCTGATATATGTCGATTATATCTGTCTGCGTTCAGATCACTACAGCCGAGCTTGAGGCGACAATGGATGATTTGACAAAATCTAGTCCCAAAATTTAAATCAAAGTAGTTGTCAGTTTCTGTTGGATTTATCATGGTTTTAAACTGCCTCACGGAAATAGCGTTAACAGCTCCATCGGGCAATGAATTCCACGACATAATCGCACTCGGTAAAAATGATTGAGAATATCTTTGCGTTCTACAGTTAGTAGTTTGAATGGAAGTACTATCTCTAAGATTACAGTTGCTTTGTTGAAATACTCTACCTGGTACAAGATCATTCAGATAATCAGGAGTCAGACGATGATACATTTTGTAGAAAGTTATAAGTTTAGAGCGATATCGTCTTTGATTCAGTGTGCTATAATTGGTTTCCTTGTATATTTTATCATGACTGGTGCCACGAACCGCACCGTATATAGTTCTTAATGCGTCTAAGTGTAAATTTTCCAGTAAAATCGCCTGTTCAATCGTACAATTATCCCATATATGACAGCAGTAATCATTATTACATAATGTGACAGAGACCGAACTCGGGCCATAAATCAATGCGTTTTGTTTATGGAGTATAGCCTGATAGGTGTTAAGTTCAATTGTGTATTGAATATTGAATATTGTCATTAGCAGACGGGCAGGCAGACACATAGGTGCCAATAAAACAGACATTGAGTTTTGTCTGTGACAACGACATATCTATATCACAGTTAGAAATTCTTTCAACGCTAAATAATGACATTGCTTTTAAGTATCGAACTTAGAAAGTGACTCGGTAAGAAGAACGTGTGGTGAAATAGACAACTGAAATTATATAAACAGTTAAATCGGTAATCTACTGTCATAACATATAAAAAGCTCGCGCCTGTGAAATATCAACAAAACATCAGAAAAATAGCTCACATCAAAGCCTTCACCGAATATTCACCGGACAACCCGCTTCCAAGCTCCGCGAACCTATTTCACTGCGCATGTGCTATGAGCGCAGCCCAGCTGTTGAAACCACTTTCAATTCCCCCAAGAGCAGGGGGAAAGTTGAGGAACCATTTGAACTACGATTTCGCGCGGTTTTTTTCAGTACCACCTGAAATCATCTTTAAATATGTTATATGCATGGAGTTGTTAGCGTCGTAAATCAGCATAAACTCTAGTTTACGACAGGTCGTAAACCTGTGGGTCCTTTGTGAATCGGGTTCCAATGTACAATTTAACATTCACAAAACAGTTTTATCCCCCGAAATTGTGATTTTATCCAAAATACTTGCTGTTGTGGTTTAAACTGAAATATAGAGAATGATATTCATCTGCACTAAAGTAACTGTTTGTATACTCTTTAAAAACGATCAGGGAACCTAAGCTTATCTTATTTATTTTTATCACCACCCTACACACAACGCATGGGATGCACGTGCACAACGCAGTAGTCCCATACACGTGCATGGGGTGTCATTCTTGATTTTCAAGAAGGTCATAAATCACCGTAGACCAATAATTGTTCACAATTAATGACACAGTTGTTAGTGTTTCTTTCTAGCCGTTTTGGTTTTGTTTGTTTGAAAATGAAAATCGTACACATGCAAATTTCACCTCACATACCAATCATCTTTCAAGAGCGATTACTATACAAACAACTATGGTCATAAGGAAGTGCAAGTGGTGATGCCCTCTCAACACATTCAGTGTTATCCTATCAACATTGACTGACTCCGACATATCTCCCATTTCTTTCAATCGTTAATTAAAAATGATGTTCCCCTGCTGTTTTAAGAGTATACGTAGTGACCTTCAGTATTCCACATAACCTGGTAAAATCACTTTTTGACAGTGATTTAAACCATACACTCATGATCGATGAAGTCGAAACCGGCCGCGGACAATGGATTCTACTTTAGCAGAGATCTCTATAAGTTAGTATAAGTTGGTTGGTTGGTTGTTGTTTAACTCCACACTCAGCAATATTCCAGCTATATGGCGGTGATCTGTAAATATCTAGTCTGGACCAGACAATGAAGTGATCAAATTGCATGATCACCAAGGAAAACCAAGCTCTATGGATAGTCAACTTCTTTATTGCAATGAGAGCGACGTTTCGGTGTAGGTACTAACACCTACCTATAAAGAACCTATAACGGCTATAAAGAAGTTGACTCTCCATATCACTTGGTTTTCCTTCATCTTTACAACTTCTAAAATACCTCTCAAAGATGCATGAACATTGATCTACGCAATTAGGATACGATGATATATGTCACCAGATTAGCGAGCCTGACCACCCGATCCTGTTAGTCGCCTCTTACGACAAGCATGTGTTGCTGAAGACCAATTCTAACCCGGATCTTCACGGGTCTGTTATTTTAAGTTGTAATGTAACCCAACAATGATAACATGTTAAATGTGTTATTCAATTATGTCAGGTTGTAGCCCAGTATAATTTGGGTATAGAAACGGAGACTGTACCTATCACTATATTCTAACATATGTGGATTTTAGGTGAAAACATCATATTATTAAGTTATTTTGTGCTCTTGTTCAGCAAATACATTCTTCCACGTGTTTTATGTTTTAAAACCTTAATCTAAACTTTCAAAAATAAAATATACAGTTTCCACTAATGTTTCACTTCTCATGTGTATCTTAGATATATCATTTTTGAAATTCCATAAATTTGATATTCTCGGTAGGGATTTACATTCCAGACACGGAAGGGTAGGTGGTGCACAGTTACTCCTTATCCAAGTCTTCTGTGGAGCGTTTTACTCAGGAACAGAATAACTTGTTCTCATCGCTTAAACTAAAAATGCGATGTAAACATTAATTCACTCACTTTTTTACCCAAATTACCCAAACACAGACTGTATTTTACAAGTATTTGCGGGAATGAGTGACGTTTAAATAGACATTATCAAATGTAACAAGAATTATTTCAATTTTCAATTACTGTCAAACAATATTCATTTGCCATTCATGATTAATTTAAGAATATTTTCATATCACTTCTGGTGAGAGAAAACACACAGCCATACAGTTTACAACAGTACGATTAAATTTCTCTTTAATAAAAGCATTTGTATTTACCAGATGTTTTCATGTGTTTGTGTAAGGTCAAACGGGTAACAGTAAAATAATAAGCAAACACATTTCTATAAAGTTGCCATATAATTGTCTTCGATCTGAGTTGCATCTGTCTAGAGGTAATCAGTGACACCTTCACCTTACAGTCACGGCAAGCGGTACTCGATGGAAGGGATACATTAAGGAGAAGACTGACATCAGCTCACCGCAGCGCCACCTGAACGCTCAGTGTCAGTACGGCGTCTCCATTTCCGAATTGACCCGTACTGTGAAATTCAGGGCTATATTTACCGCGCGTTAAACGTCTGCCACAAACCGAAAGTATTTGCGCCTTGGTAAGTTCTAAGTGACTGACTGACTGACTGAGTTTGGTTTTACGCCGCTTTTAGCAATATTCCAGCAACATCACGGCGGGGGACACCAGAAATGGGCTTCACACAATGTACCCATGTGGGGATTCGAACCCGAGTCTTCGGCGTGACGAGCCAACGCTTTAACCATTAGGCTACCCCACCGCCCCCTCTAAGTGAGTCAATATGTGAGTGAGGAAGCTTTAACGCCGTTTTTGGTCACATTGATATCACGACGAGTGACATCAGAATAAGGCTTTTAATCTTTTACCCCTTTTGAGGGGGATCACTGGAATCAGAACACACCTGAGGATGAATTATGATCATTCTGTTTCGTATATAAACGAATTTATTTCAGTGTTGAATTTGTTATGACTTGTTTAATAACAAAATTACAGATATTTAATCTTAAGTCAAAGTCTAAGTAGATATGTATTAGCATAGTTCGTGCAAGATCCAGTATAGCCAAAGGCATTCCTATTCTTTTTCTTGAGTATGGAAAGTATATTCTGTGAATATAATCCACTTAATCCAGATCATCCTAACACGTTCTGATAAGACTGACTACTATATACTCTTTAATCCTGCTGGGAACTCCACGTTGAAAATGTACCCCACTTAAATACCTCGTTCTGACAGTTAAAACAAATTGTCCTTAATTGTAATTCAACAGACGCGCAGAACGATTTGGACCCTGTATTATCCAAATGCGGGTTGTCGGTACATTTGATGTGCTACCTGTTGATTACACCGAGATAATCCCCATCACCCGTCGTATAGGTAGATGAATATCCATTTGACGCACAAGCGATGATACTTTAACACCAAGCCTACCTTGTTAACCTCCGCTTTTACGATATCAGTGTTAACTTTGGGTTCCGTTATCTTGTATATCCAACATAAGATCAATTAATTAATGAAACGATCAACGTGTGGTGTCTTTGTTGTGTAAATATGTTGTTTCAGTGAGATATATAAGCGCTGGGTTTAACTGCAGAATCATTCGCCTCCTGATACCTGACGAGTGCGTAACGCTTTTATTTACATTACAGAACTGCTTCGAAGAAACCTGTTACACAATGCCAAGAAGACAACTTATGGTAAGAATAACAGGTTCATTCATTTGGTAGTTGACTCGATTTAAAATGTAAATGCTAGGAATATTAAGGTTACCGTTTGCCATGAGTCAGTTGAGTTAAACGCAGCTTTGAGTAATTCAGTTACATCTCGCCGCGTCAGGTTTTTGTGGGAGAAAATCCCGAAGTAATGCAGATTTTAGACGTTTTTGACATCGTTGAAACACGACATGGTACTGACATACCTTGGAACGGGGTTCAAACCCACGATATAGATGCTGTGATTTGTCGACTGAGTCAGACCCCAATATTGCCCAGAAAACAACTAAATACTTTGCAAATACACATTCATTGTATTTCTATTTCAGTTTTGTATGGAATCTTCAGATTTTGAGGATTTAACAACTGCTGGTGACGTGTCCCTGCGCTCGCCAGATGCCTTCACCCCAAAGAGTCCTCTTACGGACGAGGAAGACTCAAATGATAGCGGCTTTGAATCTTTGAGCAGCGACAATGAGGTATGTTCATCAAAGTTCAACAAGTACCAAACATGAACGCTGAAAGCTACAACTGCAGGAGTGAGTTAGGCTTGGGGCCACTTTTGGAAACATTCAAGCAATATCACGACAGGAGACACAACTATTGGTCTCCATATTTTGTGTCCATTTGGGAAATCGAAGCCAGAATGTTTTCATAGTAACATGTATTCAAAGGTGCCGATAATTTCAGCTTCAGATTTCCAGTTCAAGTTTAGCAAATTAAACAACGTATTAAGAGAAATCCAATTCCATTCAACAACGTTTTTCAGCCAATCAGATTGCAATCCACCGTATTATATTTCAATGTACATGGAAACTTTATCTGCTATTAGGTATCTCCTCTGGCATTGGATCATAGGACATGGAATGGTTGCCATGGCGCCAGGAGATCTCTCTTCTCTGGGAAGAGATCACGTGCAGAGGAGCATGAAGAGCAAGCTGTTTCTCTGATGAAAAAACTTCGATCACCCAAATTCACCGATAAAGCCCAAGTTGAGGTGATATCCAAAGATATGAAGACTGCCGTAGAAAAAATGCAAAACGAGGATGATCTTATTGGTGATGGCTCACAGGTTAGTTGCAAAAATGTGTATCATAAATAATGTTACGGTAATATGAGTTTCCATTCAAGGAAATCCCACCTGAGGATAATTTTATGTTGAGAGTTAAAACAATACTTGAAGATTCTGAAGATGACGAGGTAGCTGGAAAACAACTTCACGTGCAAATCAATACCGAAATTGCCTCTGTTCCAGAACCATAGTCTTCAAACTATAAAAGGTAGACACAAGGATCTCAAGTCTGTCTCTCCACATACAGTCAGTCAGCTTCTGGCAGGAGAGTATGATGACGTCATTCCCAAGTACAGGATCATCGACTGTCGTTACCCGTATGAATATGAAGGAGGTCACATTGAGGTAAGCTTCTGTCTTCATCATGCATTAAGTAAATCTAGTTTTAATAGTTGAGATATATAATTTTAAGTTCAAATATCGATATTGATATTTTACATTTTGTAATTTCCCACTTTACATTTGGTCTTTTGTTTTGTTTTAGGGTGCGGAGAACCTTCACAACGAGGCTCTGATCTCAAACTTAGTGACCAGTCTTCAGGTGGTGGATTCCACTCAGCGGAACATCCTTGTCTTCCATTGTGAATTTTCATCAGAGAGAGGCCCTAAGCTGTAAGTATTATTTTGCATCACTTGAAGCAACCTATTCTGAACGACACCAGTATTGATAAAATAATTGTTGTTTTCATACTCTCTATGAATAATATTCTTTAGTACAACTTTAATTTATTCTTTCATTCTTCATCTTGTACAGATTGCGTCATCTGAGAAACCTTGACCGGAAGCTGAACAGTGACCGTTACCCTTTCCTCCTCTACCCGGAAGTATACCTGTTAGATGGTGGATACAAGGCCTTCTATGAACAACACCAGGTTGGTTGATACACTTATCGCATATTATTTTGGTATTTATTTGTGAGTATTCTCTTACTACGATACGTTTACGTAACGTTATTCAGGAATACGTTTTGACATCAAAGCAGCAATAGAGACATAGACGATGACTAAACCTCAAAACCTGTCAAATATTCCGTTGTCACATTTTATTGGTTTTATCATTTTGCTTTTCGAAATGAGTCTGACAGTTTTTTGCCATCATTTCTCCTAGTGTCAGTGTGAACCAAGATCCTACCTTCCTATGCTGCATCAGGATTACTCCAAACAACTACGTCACTTCCGGGTTAAGTCAAAGTCTCGGACAGCAGGACAGAAACAGAGCATGCGCTCTCAACGTTTCCAAATGGATGCGTCTCCACTCAAGTTACTGCTACAGTAAAAGATGAACTGTTAACATAAGAACTGCAACTTGTTGCCTATTGAGCTATGTTGCTGACGTTGTTGCTGACGTTGTTGAATACGTTGTTGATTCTGGTGTCTACATGTTGCAGCAGCAGAAGACTGATTATATGTTTCGACCTGTTATGTTAAGGTCATCAATCATTCTGTGATATTCCTTTGTTCATTGATTATTGTTTCATGAGAATAAACTCCAGACATACACTTTCTTGCCATCTGCCATTTCCTGGTTGTCACCATTACAACCATAACATCGTGAAATTATACCCATGTGGTTTTATAAATCGCAAATTCTGTGTATAATTCTAAAACATGACTTCTGAGAAAGCAAACTTTACTCTCACCTTCTGAAAATGCGTATTTTATTATTTACAATATACAAACGCGGCAAAACACTATCCATGTTCAGAAGAATCTCTGCTAAAATCGGTGTCATTTGTAAGATTATGTTGTATGATGGATGTGTTTAGGAATCACTGCCAAATAGTGATGATACCAGGTGGTCGCGAATAGGCCATCTGACCCACCGCTGACACTCGACACAAACACATGCAAAGGCGTGTCAATTGCCAACAATACCATTTTACAAACCTTGCAAAAATGATCACATGTTCACAATATTTATGAATCAATTTCAAAAACAGATTATCTAAAGGCCACGTGGACGATCAATGGTGAAGTAAGGCGTAAACATTTATCTGCAAATTGCCAAACGTATATCAATGTATTCGCTGTACTGAGGATTCATGAAATGGGAGTTATCATCCCATATGTGACAGATTCCATATGCAATGAGTGTTTCCTTCATCTTATCCGTGTGATGACATGTTGGTTGGTTGGTTTGTTGTTTAACGAGGCACTCAGCAATATTCCAGCTATATGGCGGTGGTATGTAAATAATCGAGTCTGGACCAGACAATCCAGTGATCAACATCATGGGCATCGACCAACGCAATTGGGATACGATGACATGTGTCAACCAAATCAGACCTAACCACCCGATCCCGTTAGTCGCCTCTTACGACAAGCATGGGTTACTGAAGACCAGATCTAACCCGGATCTTCACGGGTTTGATGACATGTAAACACACTAGTTCAAATAATGATATTCTGACATAGGTGATGAAAATATATAGGCAAGATCAATATTGAAATTTGATCCCACAAAGGGACATCGATGATGTTGTGTGTTCATCAGAAATCAAGTACATGGACATGTGTAGGTCATCTGCCCGTAGAATTTCATAATAAATGACAGTTTTTATGATGAATAGTAATATGTAAAGCCAAACTGATATAGCATACGTTTTTAATAGGTTGAACACTATATACTAATTTCTTTAGAAACGTACATCAATATGAAACACATTTTTACATAAGTGTCATTACACATTTGCTGAAAACTGATATTAATATAGTTCTCTCTTTATATTCTTCACGAAATAAGCAACTGATGAGGTGCCCTGACCTTTGTTGTTTGACGGCAAATGCCACAATATCTGATGATGATTTGGAGATTTATTTCGCACACGGAGACACGAACAATATCTGTGTACTCTCGTGTTTATATACCTGTACTAAAACAACATATTTTCATAAGAAAGAAAACAGTCTTTAATCGAGTCATTATCCATTTAACCGTGCACTGTCCATACTAGCTTATGAAACACTGTTAACCACCAACACATTTAGAAATTGGGCTTGGTGTGAAAGTGTAATCGCTTGTGTTCCCCGTAGATATGGAGTTACCTCTACGAGGGTGTGAGGGGATTATCCCGGGTTAATCGACAGGTAGAACATCAAATGTACCGGTAGCCCATGTGTTGATAACACAGAATGCAGGTAGTGTTATCCGTCAGTTGAATGACAATTAAGGAAAACTTGAACGTATTTTAGAAACAAGATCTTTAATGTGGGCACACTTTCTGCATGCATTCCACATGGCTGGATTAAGGTGTAAAGATAGCAGGTTTATCATGGGGCTGTGAGGATGATCTAGATAAGCTGGATTAGGCTTGCTTGCAGAAACCGTGTTAATGTTTAGATGGATATAAATTAAATTGTGCCATAATGTGGAATGTTTTTTTCCATATCTTATTAGTTCGATGTTATGTTTCAGCTTCAAAAGAGACCTGAACGAATTGTCCCTAGTATAGATAAAACTGTTTCCATGTAGTTTCCTGTTAACCTTTCCTATGGTTAAATCATATTTTTATTACGTTTGTAATTTGTATTTACGTTAGGAACAAGATGTTTAATGTGGACACACTTTCTGTATGGATTCCCCACTGGCTGGGGAAGTGTAAAGTAAGCAGGTTTATCAAGGACTGTTAGGATGATCTGGATAAGCTGGATTAGGCTCATGCTTGTAGAAACTGAGTTAATGGTTGGGTGGATGTTAATTGAAATTAGATAACAGTGGAAAAAAGGTTTCTTATTCGTTTCATGTTCTATCTCCGCTTTATAAAAGACATAAACAAGTTCCTGCCGTGATAGACAGAAATGTTTTACGTGCAATTTCCTGTAAAACTTATGCTTGGTGTCACAGTTAAACTATTACGTTGTTCCTGAATCTTGTGGTTTTTCGACAGTTGTGGTTGCTCGAAGATAACGTGATATATATTGTCCCATTATCGTTGGCAGTGAGAAAGAGTAATCCCAAGTATAGCATGTGTTATAGTTGGGTTCTCTGGGAAGTCTTGTGGCTGAATGTATGTGAAAGTAAGCTGGATTTTACTCCGCTTGAGTGGTATTCCAGGCAAAGGGAAACACCAGTGCGTGTGATGATAATATGTTGCGTGTTTCATACCATGGTTGTTTAAGTGACAAACATACTAGAATAATAAAGAAAAATAATAGAAATGAATTGCTCATCCACCATATATTTACACTAATTTACCGATTTAAAGATCAAGTATGGGTACCCGTCAGGATATTTTCGACTATAGATATAACGGACAAACTTATTTCTATAAGCATAAGAACTTTCTACTGAAGATAATTCCTTAGTAGGATTCCGACTATTGTGTGGATGAGTTTGGGAATAACTTTCAAATATTGATGTCAGACATTTTCGAAAGGATGGGCGTGTCAAGGTCCATCTTTTCCTTCCGTCACAAACAATTGCAAGCGTAGGTATTTCTGTCGCACAAAAAACACGAGGACACATGTGAGGTTCAGGTCATAAAAGGAATTTTAGAATATATATGGCAACATGTTTCAAAGGTCAGGGCATCTCATCAGTGATCTATTTTATGAATAATATAATTATCTAAAAATGTATTTCACACTGATGTAGGTTTCTGATAAAATAGGAATTAGTACAAGCTGTTCAACCTATATAAAATGTATGATATATTGGCCCAAGAAGATTGTCGAAACGATGCAAACACGCTATGCATATGTGTATGTCGTTACATATTATTATTCATCATAAACACTGACATTTGTTATACAATTCTACCAGCAGTGAAGATATACTTTCCTTTCTGACGAACACCGGTATTCGCAGATTTCCATCCGTGTCATCATCGATTTCCATATTGGTCTTGTCAATACATTCTCATCACTAATTTGCTTTCTAAAAAAATGGAAACCTGACACTTGCACCCGTTGAAACATGCACATACCGGCTATAAATATATGTACGCTATGACATTTTAATACCATGTTAGTGATGAAAATGTATTTTCTCACAAAAAGGATAACTACATTATTGTATATACGCCAATGAACTCATGTCAGTGATATCATTATTTGGGCTAATGGGCTTACACGTCAAACGGGTACGTTGAAGGAAACACTGAATGCATATGGAATCTACCATATGGGATAAGAACTCATGAATCCTCAGTACAATGTATGTTGATAAACGGTGGTCGATTTGTAGATAACTGTTTACTCCTTTCCTCACCATGTATCCATGTTGCTATAAGGTGATCTGTTTTTGAAATTTATCTATAGTTATTGTGAACATGTGATCAGTTTTGCAAGGCTTGCAAATTGGTATTGTTGGCAATTTACTTGACTTTGCATGTCGAATGTCGAGTGTCGAGAGTCAGTGGTGGGTCAGATGACCTATTCGCGACCACCTGGTATCATCAATATTTGACAGTGATTCCTGGACACATCCATATCATATTATCAGAGTCATACAAATGACACTGCTTTTTGAGATTTCGTCTGATCATGTTGCGTTTTATATTGTAAATATCCCACTTGTTTTTAGTTGATGACAGTGGAATTTGCTTTCTCAGAGGTTTGGGTGCTCAAATATATATTCACAATGTTAGGTTTGCAAGAGATGACATATGACAACAAAGTGTATGTCTGGAGTTTATTCTCATGAAACAATAATGGGTGAACAAAGGAATATCACAGAATGGTTGATGACCTAACATAACAGGTCGAAACATATCATCACTCCTCCGCTGTTGCAACACTTGGGCAGTAGAATCAACAACGTATTCAACATAGCAACAACGTCAGCAACACAGCTCAACAGCAACAAGTTTCAGTTGTTTTGTTAACAGTTCATCCTTTACTGCTGCAGTAACTTGAGTGGAGACGCATCCATTTGGAATCGACGAGAGCGCATGCTCTGTTTCTGTCCTGCCATCCAAGATTTTGACTTAACCCGGAAGTGACGTAGTTGTTTGGAGTAATCCTGATGCAGCATGGGAAGGCAGGTGTTATTTCTACCTGAATCTTTTCATGGCCAGAAGAGGCAGTTTTGTCTTTCTTGATCTTCCTGGCTATAAGGTGTTCCTCTTCTTCGTCACCATTGTCACGTGGTCTCTTTCCTGTGAAAAGTGACTTCCTTATGCCGTGGAAACTGGTTTTCTTGGGAACCAAAGATTGTAGAGACTCCTGAAGAGAAAACATATAAAACGCTTCTATATTTTTTTTAAAAACTGTCAATCTCAATCATTCATGTACTTTCAGAACTCTCTTCCTTGAGTTTTGTGAATATATCTTATATGTATAGAAAACAGATGCGATATATGTTATTCAGCCAACCTCGCTGTCACTGCAGGCAGACTCAAAGCCGTTATCCCTTGAGTCTTCATCGTCGCCGAAAACAAGACTATGGGGCTGGAAAACCTCAGGTAAACTCTGACGTTCCTTTCTAAACATTGTAGTGAACAAATAGTTTCAGCAGGAATAAGTATCTGGTCTTTTACTTTTTCTGTTCCGACTGTTGTCAGAAACGATACTGTGGCTGGGCTCTCCCAGATCTATATATCCGTACAAAAACAACATATTTGCATAACAAACACAACACTTTATTATCCATTATCCATTTAACCCTCCACTGTTCATAATGGACAAAGAAAACATCGTTTAACGTTAGCGCATTAAGAAGTTGGGCTTGGTGTGAACTGTGTGAAGCATAAGAGGTACATAAATAGTATTTACATTTATATACAACATAAAAAGTATATACAAAATGGTATGATTGCAATGTACATCGAGCTAGCATATTTTAGTTATTGAAATTATTTCTTAAATAAAGCCATAATTATTTTTACAAAAATGAGAGTTTTCTTAAAGTTCCTAGTTTCTTGGTGTTAAATAGGATATTCATTTTATACATATTTGGGCTAATATAATTACATTGGATATATTTTTCTCTTTAATTCTAATTTGGGACATATAAATAAATAATGAAATTCGTCAAAAATATCATTTAGGTTACACATAGTACACCTTCTATCATTTACTGTGAAAGTGCGGTTGCTTGTGTCTCCCGTAGTTATGGAGCTACCTGGGTGTTAGGGGATTATCTCGGGTTAATCACCAGGCAGAACATCAAATGTAGCTGTAGCCCATGTTTTGATAATTCATAATTGAGGTAGTTTTGGTCGTCAGTTGAATGACAATTAAGGAAAATTTGTATTTACTTTGGGAACAAGATGTTTAATGTGGGCACACTTTCTGTATGGATTACCCACTGGATGGGTTGAGGTGTAAAGTAAGCAGGTTTGTCAAGGGGCTCTTAGGATGATCTAGATTAGGTGGATCAGAGTTATGCTTTGCAGAAACCCTCTTATTGCAATACCTCTTGAGTTGTTTTGTTAACGGAATTAAGTCACACAGTGAATCGTTTTGTATTCTTATTAGTTTCGTGTTAACATTTAGCTTTAGAAGAGCCAAAAACTGCTGTCGTTATAGAAGCGTTTTTTATGCTATTTCTGAATCTATTCTTCCCAGACCCATTGAATTATTGCTTCCAAAGCAAATACAACTTCTCTTCTTAAGTTGTCATTCAACCGCCGACCAAAACTACTGCCTGAATTATGGAGTTATCAAAACATGGGCTTACTGGTACATTTGATGTTCCATCCTGGTGTTTAACCCGGGCTAATCCCTTAACACCCTCAATTACAGGTAGCTCCATAACCATAGGGGATACAAGCGACTCGTAACACTTCACACCAAACCCAACTTCTTAATGCGTTAACATTAAAACGATGCTCTTCTATTTTCATCCATTATGAACCATGTGGTTAAATGGATAATGAAACGATCAACAATCATTGTCTTTATTTATGTAAATATGTTGTTTTAGTACAGGTATAGATCTGGGAGGCGCAGACACATCATCATTCGCTAGATAACTGTCTTGACAAAAAGAAAAGCCGTGCAGATGCCTATTAGTTCACTACAATGTTCAGAAAAGGAAGGCCAAGTTCACCTGAGGTTCCAGCCCCAAGGTCTCGTTTTCGATGATGAAGATTCACGGGATAGCGGCTTTGAATCTGTGTAGTGACAGTGAGGAGTTAGCTGAATAACAATATTACACCTGTTTTGTATATACATTAGAGGTCGAAGTTAATGTACAAAGTAAGACAGTTATTTGGAGAGGTACACTCTATGAATTGATGACTGAGTTTGGCTATATTCTTAAAATATGGAAACATGGGCTTTTCAAAGACTTTAAAGAATCTAAATGCAATGTATTTTCCCCTCAGGTGTCTCCACAATCGTTGGCTCAAAAGCAAACCAATTTCTACGGCACAAAGGAAGTCACTTTTCACGGAAAGAGACCACGTGACAATGACAATGAAGAGGATGAATACGTTCTAGCCAGGCAGATCAAGAAACAGAAGACAGTCGACATTGTCAATAAAACCCCCACAGAAGAAGTAACGTCAGATGTGATGAGAGTCTGTTGTGGACAAAATGGAAAACGAAGAAGATCTGATCGGCGATGGTTCGCAGGTTAGTGGAAAGTTCATTTTTCCACTTCTAATGCTAGTTGTTTAAGAGCTTAAGTTTGGCCCAATTAATGTGATAAATCACTTTCAATATTTTGTGATGCCAGTCCAATAGACATATAAGCTGCATTGTAATGAAAGTTTTCATTATTTTTCAGGCTCATAGTCTCCCAACCATACGAGGCAAACACAAAGGATCTCAAGTCTGTGTCTCCACAAACAGTCAGTCAGCTTCTTGCTGGAAAATATGATGACGTCATTACCAGTTACCAAATCATCGATTGCCGGTACCCCTACGAATATGAGGGCGGTCATATTCAGGTAATACTCCTTAATATCTGTCCACTTCCATACCTATGTGACACATTTGTATTTTGGTTTGGTACTTTTACACACAATGCACAAATCTGAAATGACAGAAAATCAATATTTTAAACGTTGGTAAATCTAAATACTATATTATACTGAAGTATATATCCACTTCAGGGTGCGGAGAATCTTCACAACCAGGCTTTGATCACAGATTTGGTGACCAATCTAAAGAGGAATGACCCCACTGGACGGAACATCCTCATCTTTCATTGTGAATTTTCCTCAGAGAGAGGCCCCAAACTGTAAGTATTTGAGTAGTTGATATTCAGATATACGTGGATCGGATTCTACTTTACTACATGATGTCAGATTCCAGCGATATCGAAAATAATGAGCATCTGTTAATGCAGCCTTTCAACCAATGGTATATCATCTGATACAGATTGAGACACCTGAGAAACCTTGACCGAAAGCTGAACAGTGACCGTTACCCTTTCCTCTTCTACCCGGAAGTATACCTTTTAGATGGTGGATACAAGGCATTCTATGAACAACATCAGGTAAGTTGAGAACCCGTTTGAAATAGACCGGGGTACTAATAGGACAATATAAGAATTCCCATATTTTAAAAATACCTATTCATACATTATAGCTACTTTCCCTGTAGATCTTTTTGTAGAATATTATGTATTAATGTACGATTACAAATATGTTTCAATCTCAATGCAATCCTAAGAATATAACAATATAAGAATTCCTGTATTGATGTAACACATAAATATAGTTACACATTATAAAATATCAATAGCTTATATGTTACGTTTTCTGTAAATCTTTCTGTAGAATGCTATGCATTAATGTAAAATCGCAAATATGCTTCAGTTTCAGTGCAATCAAGAAACTACGTTCCCATGCTGCACCAGGATTACTCCAAACAACTACGTCACTTCGAGTGAAGTCAAAGTCATGGACAGAGGAGACAAACAGTGCATGCGCAGTCGACGTCACCAAATAGACGCGTCTCCCTCAAGATGTCTATGGTAATTTGGAGGATGAATTAGGGACATGTGATTTTCAACCGCTACCCTGACCATTGGTCTTGAGGGATTTGTTATGTATTACTATTGTTTTGTTGTGTTGGTGCCTGAATGTTGAGGCAATAACTGGACTACTTTACATATCCGTTGACCTGTTATTTTAATCAAACATGCTGTGATACACTATTTGAACATTTTGAATAAATAAGAAACAAATACAGAATTGCTATACTTTGTTCATAGCCCTTTATTTCTTCATAGATACTCCATAAAGAAAGATATTTTGTTGGATCAACAAATATCCACCTAAACACTAACTCAAAATTTAAGTCAAATCCTCAATAAAATCAAGGAAAGAACATGTTCTCATAATGTATTGAGACAAGTGGAAATATTATCATGTGGATTCTTGAATACGCAGTGTATTTGCTTGAATCTTATGACGAGAATTTCGTACAGCACCACCCATCAGAAAGTTGAGGGGAAAAGCATTCCTTGTCACAATTTGTTGTAATCACATATATAGCACATGTCCATTTTCAGGGATTCAGAACAATGTGTAAAAAGAAAACAAAGTTTTATGGAGTCTTCTCTGAAGACAAAGTGAGGCTGCTTGACTTCTTCAGTGATAATATCTGTGTGAGGAGGGTTTGGGGATAGCAGTAATTGGGCTGTAATGTCCTCCCCTTTTGAGGAAGTATTTTTCTTCTCATATAGGAATACAGGGGTTAGGAGCCACCACATAAAATGCACACTGAACATGTAAGTATATGAGAGTAGTAATTTTGCCTCCTCAAAAGCTTTGAAATTAAATATAAAATACAAAATGAATTCACCATACAAATGTAATTTGATCCTTCTCAAAAACAGTATTAATCATCACTCCACTGTGTTGCCCTGTTGTCTCTTGAATACCACTAAGGTATGGCATAAAACCCATCTTACATCCATACAGTTCTACTTCTGACTGAAGCCAACTAGAGATGTAACCCAAGCTATACATGTATATCACGTCACCTTAAGAGTAAAACGCAATAACTGTCGAGATAAACCCACAAGATTCTCTAGAACAACAGAGACAAGTAGGAAGCTACTTTTGGACACCAACCATAAGCTTCCGCCTACAAGAAATTCGTGTACAATTGCTGCTCCTGTATGGGCAGCAGCTTGTTTAGGTATTTTTATAAAGATAAGACCAGAGACATGAAACGTGGACAATAAATGCAATTCTTTTTACCGTTTCCCTTAATTTTCAGTTTACATCCACCAAACAATTAGTTCAGTTTTACAAGCGCTAGATTTAATCCAGATCATCCTGTAGCTCACTTGATGATCCTGGGCTTACTGTGGCTCGAGACTTAGGAATTATGAACTTTTGGCTGAACATAGACTAGATCGTGAGATCCCTCTTCTTCATCCAGTTTGTGACCCATTTAACCAGCCTGCTCCATCTAAAGACCTCAAGTGAATTGTGCAAGCTAGCTTGCCTCACTTATAACCTGCTAAATGTTTCGACAAGGACAAAATATTAAACCTTAGTCGCGTTCTCTCGCCTCCACAGACTACTCCTCTATCTTATCTCTCTTTATTTTAATCATATAATGTGTATTTTAATGACAATAATTCAGTGTATCGTAGGCCGGATCCTCCCACCTTTACTTATATTGGCATAAATATATTTTATGTAATTTTTATTAAATTTATTTTATTTTAGAGCATGTGACACTGAAATAAAATATTTTTCTTCTTTTCTTCTTCTTCCACTTTTACACCTTAACGCAGCCAGTCAGGAGTTCACAGAAAGTGTATCCGTGTGTCAGCATTACAAACTTAGGTTCGCCAACTGAAAAATTATATCCTCTTCACATCCTCGGAATGGAAGAAGAAGCCAAACCTCACATGTGTATATTCCATTCACACCAATATGACACAAAATCCGCCAAAACACGTCAAACACATACGGACCCAGGATGATCAAATCATGGATCCTACAATGCATGCCATACACCCAACATGTTTCCACCTCTCTAAGCTGTAATATATTCCACATTGTGGCTCGAGTTTATTTAACATCCATCTAAATATTTACACCTCAAACCAACCATTGGGCATTTTCATGCAGAAAGTGTCCCCATTAAAAAATCTTGTTCCCCAAAGTAAAACAAACTGTTCTTAATTGTCATGGTCAACTGACAAACAAACCTACCTGAATTAGGAGTTATCAATACATAGGCTACCAGTATTAGCAACACACGCAGCTAATCCAGATCATCCTAATAGTATTCCTTGATAAACCTGCTTTACTTTACACCTTTAACCCAGCTAATGGGGAATCCATGCAGAAAGTGTGCCCACATTAAAGATTTCCGTTTCCAAAGTAAATACAAATTTTCCTTAATTGTCATTCAAGTCACGACCAAAGCTACCTGAATTAGGAGTTATCAACACATGGTGTACCGGTATTAGTAACAAAAACGTGAAGCGTTTTAACAACGCTGCGGTGCATTTGAAAAGAAACCTGTTCATTTATGTATTATATAAATATTATATGAAGATAATTATAACATTTATCCCACCTGTCGTTGTGCACAAGCGTGACATCACGTAATGTACCACGTGGCTTCTGATATTGAATAAACGTCTTTTACTTGTTCTTGAATTTGCATATTGTTTACAATATTCAACACTTGTGGTTTCAATTTCATTTTTATCTATAACTAATGTAATGATCCGAAAATTACGTAGTCGTTGATTGTGTTTTAAATGTGCATGATTGTGTTTTAAATATTGCATGAATGCCCCAGTGGTAATAAATATAATCAAATTGAAGACCAGAGGTGTGTTTTTCATTCTTTAGTCACACGAAAATCACTAATAATATATTTAGCACTTTTATCTTTGAAATATGTCAATATGTAACAACAATAATTTATGTAATGATGATTTATGTCAATTGAATTATCATCATCTAATGTTTGCTAAAACGATTTCATACCACTGGGAACGGTTTTTCAGAACTTGGAGACAAATCAGTGAGCATTTTATGATGATCTTAGGAGTCATTATATCCCATCTATATGTAGGTCTTGTCCATCAATTCAACACTTCCTTGTAAAACGTATGCGAGCAGCAAAATGACCAACTAATGTGTTGATTTGGCTACTTTAAGACACCATGTACATCAAAACATACATGTACCACTTACCCATTCTGTAATCATTTACTCAGGAGCTACGGGCCTTTGCCCAGAAATAAACGGAAACTACATAAATCCAAATATCGGAAAACCAAGAAAACCAAATTACATACATAGCAGTGGATGTAATTCTTTGCCACTTCTGAAGCTGAAAGAGAGCGATACCAATTTATAAAAGATACAAAATAGTTCTACAGTGCTACCTATTTTAAATATGTATTCTAACATTAAACTGCTTTCTGCAATGCGTAACTCTAATCTTAAACAGCCCCTTGATAAACCTGCATGCAGGTCCTTACACCTTAAAACCAGCCAGTGGGAACCCCATGCAGAATGTGTGCCACATTGCATATTTCGTTTCCAAAGTAAATACATTTTCTTCTTCTTAATTGTCATTCAACCGACGACCAAAACTGCCTGAATTATGAGTTATCAACACATGGCTCACTGGGTACATTTGATGTTCTATCTGGTGTATAACCTGGATAATCCCCAACTTGCCCTCGTACAGGTAGCTCCCATAACTACAGGGGACACAAGCGACCGCACTTCACACCAAGCCAAACTTTTACTTAATGCGTTAATCGTTAAACGATGTTTTCGCCATCCATTATGAAGACCATGGTTAAAATGGATAATGAGAACGATCAACGAAGTGTTGTCTCTGTTATGTAAATATGTGTTGTTTTAGTACAGGTATATAGATCTGGGAGAGCGCAGAAACAGCATCATTCGCTTGATAATCCGTCCTTGACAGTAAAAGAAAAGCCGTGCAGATACTCATTAGCTCACTACAATGTTCAGAAAGGAAAGGCACAAACCTGAGGACTTCCAGCCCCAAGGTCTCGTTTTCTGATGATGATGAATCACGGGATATGGCTTGAGTCCTCTGTGACAGTGAGGTTAGCTGAACATATTACACCTTTTGTACACCTTAGAGAGGTGGAAAGTTAATGTACAAAAGAGTAAGGCAGTTATTTGACGAGGCACACTTATGCATTGATGACTGAGTTTGGCTATATTCTTAAAATATGGAAATACATGAGCTTTTCAAAAGACTTGTAAAGAATCTTAAATGCAAATGTATTTTCCCCTGTGGTAGTTCCTAATAAATCGTTGGCTCAAAAGCAAACCAGTTTCCATTTGCACAAGGAAGCCACTTTCGCGGAAAAGAGACCACGTGACAAATGATGATGAAGAGGATGAATACTGCTCCAGCCAGGCAGATCAAGAACAGAAGACAGTCGACATTTGTCAATAAACCCCACAGAAAGAAGTAACGTCAGATGATAAAGTCAGCTGTGGACAAATGGAAAACGAAGCATGATCTGATCGGCGTGATGGTTCACAGGTTATGGAAAGTTCATTTTCCACTTCTAATGCTGGTTATTTTAAGTTTTGGCTCCAATTAATGTGGTCAATATATAGTCTTTATTCTGTGTAAATGTAGGCCATCGGCCCATGGTAACGTTATACATTGGCAGCCTATAAACATGGCAAGATTTCTTAAAACAAGAGGGGAGTAGTAATTTACTCATCAGTCGATTAAATTTTATACAAGGTTGATGGGTGAAACATCGACAGGATAAAAACGTTTACGTAGATCGTCATAGACAGTACAGATCTGTAAAGTGGTACTCATTTTCTCTACATAATTACAGGAAACACATTTCACACAATCTTGAGTGTTTTGGTTTCTCCAGTTTCTTTATTCAGTTGGTGGAACTACACCTGAACCCCGCTAAGGCAATACGAAATTTCTTGATAGTTATGTAAATGGAGATATGGCTCCAACACCAAAAATAAATTTAAATTGAGAATATAGGTAGTTTTGAGCCACTAAACAACGAGGGAATGCCATTCTGTAAATATGCGGTTTTGGGCTCTGGATATGAATCTGTAGCCATATTCATTAGCAATAAATTGATTTTCCCATAGGTATCCAAAACCCCTTGTATACAATAGATTTTTAACTTTGATGTCCAGTTAATTTTACCATTTGAAGCATCTAACAGTAATAGATTGTACATTTCTAGGGAAACGTATATAAAAGGTATATTTAACAGTTTGTACCAATACATAATACATGTTTGTACGCAAAATATACATAGGGTATCTCCGAATTCGCCACGTACAACGTGGTTAGTACATAGTTTAACAGCAGAGTAAGTACTTACAAGCTAGGGTATGCACTGTTTCAATGGATGAATTACAATCACAGTCTAGACCCCATAATTTCCTCAAGCCAAGCAAATTTCATAAAGCAAAATAGGCATTACTTTAGTGTCAAACAATCTCTGAAGTGAAGACATCACATTTCCTTCATGTGCCTGAATTTTGATAAACTTCAAAATACTGAACAAAAGCCTTTTAGATTGCAAATAGAGCACCTAAAATGTTTATGCCATGACAATGTTTTGTGAAAATACTATTCCTAAATATCTATATGAAGAACGTACCAATTAATTTGCCTCCTAGATACCATTTTCGTGTCTAGTAAGGATGCTACCGCATTTTTAAACACAACAATTTTAGATTTATCTATTGACAAATATTTGTATTCCTTTGCAATGCTGTTCTGCTGACATTAATACGTTTTGTAGTCTATTGTAGATGGTGCCAGAGAATAGAGGACATCATCAGCAAATAGAAGGAGAAACAACTGAGTTAATTCTGATGTAACTGTATGCCCGGATCACAACGATTCAATACTATCAGCTAAATCGTTTATAAAAATGGAGAACAAGAAGGGACCGTAAGACAATATCCTTCACGAACTCAAATATTAAGCAGTCGAACAACCGGTGAAAAGAATTCATTGACTTTAACGCAAGATTTAACACAACTATATAGATTGGATTTGATGCAACCTAACATCCTTGGTGTTAATCCTTTCTGTTGCAAAACTAACCATAATTTTGATCTATTTACTCAAATCAAATGCTTGAAAAGTCGATGAAGAAAGTATACAACTTACCCTTTCTGATAGAATTCTCTGTGTGTAATAGAATGGTAGCCAAAGATGTTGTCGATTTGTCATAACTTGGTTCTAAACCCTGCCTGTGCCTCGGATATTTTAGAGCATAAGCTTCCACTCCAAAATTTAAGTCTGTCGTTAATCACTGCAATATAAAGTCAAATAACTGAGAATAGTAATTCCTCTATAATTTGAAACTGAATCCTCGATCTCCCTTTATGAATAAGAACAATAAGACCAACCGACCACTGAGGTTACACCCATTACCAAAGATCATGCTGGAATAGAACTGTTAAATACGGAACAAGAATATCAGAAGAAAACTTGAAAAATTAATGTGATAAATCTGTTTCCAATATTTTGTGATGGTATCCTCAAGGATTATTATAAGCTGCACTGTAATGAAAGTTTCTATTATTCTTTTCAGGGCTCATAGTCTCCCAACCAAGGCAAACACAAGGATCCCAAGTCTGTGTCCTCCACAAACAGTCAGTCAGCTTTGCTGGAAAATATGATGACGTCATTTCCAGTTACCAACCATCGATTGTTTCTGTACCCTCTACGAATATGAGGGCGGCCACATTGAGGTAATACTCCCAATATCTTGTCCGCTTCCATACATATGTGACACATTTGTACAAGTTGTTTGCTCCTACCAATACAATAAAACAAATCTGAAATTACAGTAATCAATATTCTTAAACGTTTCAAAATCATCCACTTCAGGGTGCGGAGAGAATCTTCACAACCAGTGTTTGATCACAGATTTAGGTGACCAGTCTAAAGAGGAAACACCCTAATTGAACGGAACATCCCTATCTTTCACGTGAATTTTCATCAGAGAGAGGACCAAACTGTAAGTATTTTGAGTAGTTGATATTCATAGATATACCTCGTAATGTGGATCGGATTAAACTTTTACTACATGATGTCAGATTCCAGCGATATCGAAAATAATGATGAACTTTTAATGCCAGCTTCACAATCAATGATATATCATCTGGATACAGATTGAGACATGACCTGAGAAACCCTGACCGGAAGCTGAACAGCATAGTTGCCCGTTCCTCTTCTGGTACCCGGAAGTATACCTTTTAGGATGGTGGATACAAGGCATTCTATGAAATAACATCAGTGTACTGAGGAACATGCTCTTGAAATAGACTGAGGTACTAATAGGGCAATATAAGAATTCTATATTATTAAAAAAAACTATGAATTACATTATAGTAACTTTCTCCCCTGAAGATCCTTTGTGAGAATGTTATGCATTAACGTACTGATTACAACTACATGTTTCTAATCTCATTTCGTAACTCAAAGAATATAAACAATGAGTAGAACTGATGTATTGATGCAACATTACAAATATATAGTTACATTATAAAATATCACTAGCTTTTATAGTTAAGTGCTTTCTGTAAATCTTTTTGCAGAATGCTATGCATTAACGTAAAAATCGCAAATATACTTCAGTCTCAGTAATCCAAGAAACTACGTTCCTATGCTGCACCAGATTACTCCAAACAACCACAAGTCACTTCCTGAGTGAAGTCCAAGTCATGGACAGCAGAGACAAATAGTGCATGCGCAGTCGACGTCACCATACGAATGCTCCAAAGATGTGTGTCTATGGTAATTTGAAGATGAAGAGGGACATGTGGAATTTCAACCGGGCACCCTGGCCAGTTGGTCTTGAGGGATTTTGTTATGTATTACTATTGTTTTGTTGTGGTTGGTGCCTGGAATGTTGAGGCAATAACTGACTACTTTACACATACGTTGGACCTGTTTAATCAAACATGCCAGGATACAATATTTGTAGATTTTTAATAAATAAACAACATGACGAGGATGACCACTGAATTTAGATTTGAATACATTTGCTTGAATCTTATGACGAGAATTTTGCACAGCACCACCAATCAGAAAGTTATAAAAAGTATCTCATCACAATTTGTTGTAAACACATGTATAGCACATGTCAACTTTCAGGATTCAGAACAATGTAAAAGAAATCAAAGTGTTTATGGAGTCTCTGAAGTGTGAAGTTTGGGATATAATATTTAGGCTATAAATGTTTTTCTTGATATGAATGCAACATGCCACCAAGTGGAATCAATACAGGGAATTTGACAAATACACGAACTGCCGGGATGTGTCTATGATATGATATTGTTCAATAACAAAAATATTTCCCATCATTGTTTATTCCATGAGCTAGGAAATTAAAGTGACGATTGAACAGGCTCATCTTTAGTCAACAGAACACATTGTCACAGGCACTGTCCAATCGTATTTCCAAGTCGGCACGTGCCAATTTGTATCAGCTTTTAACGATTAGGAAAGTGTTTGGGCATTTGTCAGTCACCCAGTGAATGATGCAATATTGGTTTATGCGTCTACAGCGTTTTATCAACGATAACGGGATGAAACCTTGAGTTGTAATACTCATTATGTCGAGTCTCATTAGTTATTAGACACTTTGGGAACTCTCAAAGGGTTGTTCTCTATTCGTCTACATCCCAATTCGCCTACAGTCTTAAAAACAACATGTTATGGTCTCATTAATCTGTTGATTATTGCAGTGATAAACTAGTGTCACCTTTATGATCTAAAAAAGTGAACCTGTTTTTAAAGAAATTATATTTATTACATTACTTGTCATCATTGCTTTTTACAATTTAACT